>NC_142021.1:7107329-7402329 GCF_049901735.1 Notechis scutatus | reverse complement strand
CAGTCCCCTTTTTTTCCAGCCCAAGTCACCCAACCACGTTTCGTGCCCAAGGTAGGACGAGAGCTCACACCTTCCTTTTGCTAGTCTAGCAACTTAAGCCTTGCACCACGATTCTCATTCTGCTTGCAAACATTTTTGTGATTGAGATGTCATTCCTTCTTTGTTTTCTGGTGGGTGGCAAGGGAATTAATTCAACCAGTTGTCTTCCCGTCTCTGGATGCTCCAGATGTTGCACTGGTCCATGGCCTTCTGACAGAGCGAACAATAACAATTTCCATTGGAGGGTTCAATTTTCTCCTCAATTTTCCCAGAATGCAATGTTTGGAGGATTCTGGGAAAATAAAGACACCTGTCCTCAAAGTCCATCCTCTTCTTATCACAATAGATCTTCATCTTTTATAACTATGTATAATTCTATTGATTCATTGTATGCTTTACCATATATTTTTACTGGCTTGATTTTAACCCTTTTACTTTGATATTTTTATCCCAAGAAACCCTCAGAGATTAGAAAAACCAGCATTAATTACATTGTACAAT
Organism: Notechis scutatus; assembly: GCF_049901735.1. Lineage (NCBI taxonomy): Eukaryota > Metazoa > Chordata > Lepidosauria > Squamata > Elapidae > Notechis > Notechis scutatus. The sequence goes on along the minus strand of NC_142021.1, from coordinate 7,401,789 downwards.
TGCAAACAAAACATTATAATTGCAATTGTACTGGGCTTGACATTGTATAAACCCTACAATTTATGACCAATGCATTAAAAAAAAGATAGTAATAATCATTCTAGCAACAACTGAATTTCTCCCCAACTTTGAAAGCTCCAAAGCTGAAGAACATCTCAACACCTCAACATGAAAAATTTCAACACTCCATGGTGGCATTGGTTTGCTATGTGGGAATTAAGCTACACTTCCTGTTGTTGCATTCTGGTGTTAGCAGCAGACTGTTGATGGAGACACAAGTCAGCTTGTTCCCCATTAAGCTTGTTCACTAAGCTTTGAACCAGTCTTCCGAATCTGGCTTTACAGCAGAAATGTAGTGTCATAACAGGAAAATATAATCCCAGGTTGTTTTTCAGTGGACATTGATAGGTTTAGAGTTAAGAAAGTTAATTCCAATATTCAAAAGCATGTGGTGTAGACATCTGGGAGGTCTTGCACCTCAAAATACATATGGAGGCACTCTTACGCTTCAAGGTGTTATCTGCAATAAAACTATCCTGCATATAGACAGCTTATATCTCAGAGGAGGTTTCTCTCTGTTGTATAAATCGACTGGAATATAGTGCAAAATATATACCATCACCAAGATTGCAAAATCAAGAAACATTTCAACTGGTTTTCATATATGAAATAGGTAAAGATCCTCTTAAACTTAATTAATCCAATTATTCAACCAATGTAATAGAAACATTCTATTCTATTCTATTCTATTCTATTCTATTCCATTCCATTCCATTCCATTCCATTCCTCCTCTCTATTCTATTCTATTCTATTCTATTCTATTCTATTCTATTCTATTCTATTCTATTCTATTCTATTCTATTCTATTCCATTCCATTCCATTCCATTCCATTCCATTCCATTCCTCCTCCCTATTCTATTCTATTCTATTCTATTCTATTCTATTCTATTCTATTCTATTCTATTCTATTCTATTCTATTCTATTCCATTCATTCCATTCCATCCTCCCATTCTATTCTATTCTATTCTATTCTATTCTATTCTATTCTATTCTATTCTATTCTATTCCATTCCATCCCATTCCATTCCATTCCCATTCCATTCCATTCCATTCCATTCATTCCATTCCATTCCATTCTATTCTATTCTATTCTATTCTATTCTATTCTATTCTATTCTATCCTATTCCATCCCATCCCATCCCATCCCATCCCATTTTTTAAAAGAGAATTTATATGGCTGCTCAACTCAGTGACTCCTTATTGGTATTTAGTTTTTGAGAAACTCAAGATCTCTTGTAACAAGGATTTGTGGGGTCTTTGGTGCTTGGTTGTTTTCTTGCAGACGTTTCATTACCCAACTAGGTAACACCATCCGTGCTGCTAGGAAGTCAGGTTTATTTTCATTTTATATCCTAGTGAAATTGCCCTGTCCGTGTTCCCTTCTATTCTTAAGATAGACTTATACCGAGCTTGGATTTACTAATTTTTACAAACAGCCTTGAAATGGCAAGAATTCCTATTCTTCCATATAAACGTGATGCATTTTGCCCCTTGGACATGCGAGTAAAAGTTAACAAAATCAGTATCCTACCTCTGAGCTTGGTGTATTGTTAAAACCACAGTGCTGGCCCACGTATTTGTTTCTGCTGCTTGTGCGGAAATCCAAAACACTCCCAAGTGATTCAGCCTGGAGACCATCCAATGTGAAGCCAAGTAGCTTGAATCCATGCTAGAAGTCAGCCAAACAGATAAAGGAAAAAATAAATAATAACTCAACCAACTGGAGAATTCAGATTAGAAGGTTTTTCCAAAGAAAACATGCTTTAAAAAGACACAAGTGTATATCTTGATAACTGGTGAGGAGTTTGCTCAAACATTACGGCAATCGAACCCTGCTGCTCCTATTATGGGATAGTCTCAATTTTGGCTTTGATTCTTTGACTCAATTTACGGAATAATTATTACCATCCTACATATGGTGCAGTCCTAATTTGCAGGATGTTAAGAGGCAGAAAGCATCAGCTTTCAGTGCATGGAGCTGTTGGGATGGTTGCAAAGCCGGAATGGGATTATGTTGGGAATGTCAAACATCCTGGATCAAGGAATCTTTTGACTTGAAGCTTTGATTGACTGATTGACTGATTGATTGATTGATTGAATTTCTGCATCACTCATCTCACTCATATCGTGACTCCGGGAGGCTGACACTACAGTAAAAAGTGCTAAAACTGTTCCAGAAAGCAGTACAGGTAGTCCTCAACTTACAACAATTTCCTTAGTGACTGTTCAAAGTTACAACAGCACTGGAAAAACGACTCATGACCACTCATATTCACACTTAGGACTATTGCAGCCTCCCCATGGTTATGGGATCAACATTCAGATGCTTGGCAACTGGCATGGACTTATGACAGTTGCAGTGTTCTATCACAAGATGGTAGCAGAAACACACACACACACAAATAGCTCAGTGCTGCTATCTAGTGGACGCTTGAATTTCTGCATCCCAGATATGGTAGCCAAATTCTCCTACCCTACCCTACCCCATTCTACTCTACTCTCCTTCCTCCTTCCTCCTTCCTCCTCCTCCTCCTCCACCTCCTCCTGTTCTGTTCTATTCTATTCTATTCTATTCTATTCTATTCTATTCTATTCTATTCTATTCTATTCTATTCTATTCTATTCTATTCTATTCTATTCTATTCTATTCTATTCTCCTTCTTTCTTCACTCATCTCCTCCTCCTCTTCATTCTATTCTATTCTATTCTATTCTATTCTATTCTATTCTATTCTATTCTATTCTATTCTATTCTATTCCTATTCCTATTCCTATTCCTATTCCTATTCCATTCCATTCCATTCCATTCCATTCCATTCATTTGCAGCTAGATTTGAGCAGGGCAATCTTTGCAAAGTCTCTCTGCTACCTGCCTAATAAATTAAGTTAATAAACAAGTGCAGCAGAAGCCGAAGGTAAATCCATTGCATATCAATGGATCCAATGTTTTCATAATGATTTTACAGACTATTCAGTCAGTTGTTTGCAATCCAGTTTTTTTATTTCTCTGGGGGAAATAGATCCTCAGAGAGAATTATCCTATGAAGAGGTAATACACTTCAACGTTTCATTGCCAGGCTCACTTGTTGACAATTGAGATTCCAAACAGGCTCCAAGTTTGCACAGGAAAGTTTTTTTTGTAAGTTTAATTTCAGCTGGGAGCCATATTCTAGGCAAGGCAAGGAGCTCCTTCACCTATCAAGGGGCTATCCCAGATCCCAAAACTATGACGGTTTAGATAGAACAACACAATACTATCTTCATTTCTCATGACTTTGAAAAGAACTGTCCATGCAATGTTTTGGGGGAAGCATCAACTCTCCTCTGTTGTCCATGTTTTGGCAGAAATTGAACTGCAATTTGAATTTTTTTTTTTTCAGAATACTCAACAAAAGTTATCTTGGGTGCCACACAGCAGGGATCTTTTCTGTGAACGGAATGGATGGTGTGTCTGTCCTTTGAACAAGTAACCAAACCGTGGAAGGAGTTGATCTCAAGAACTTAGAGCCAAAGAAGTATGTTCCTCGAGGAACAGTCAATATAGAAGACAGCGCATCCATTTTTCTTCTCTTTACAGTATAACAGAGTTGGAAGGGTCTTCTAGTCCATCCAAGGGTTAGAATGCAGCATTGCAGGCTGATTCTGCCCACAGCCAGGAGTTTGATTCTTTCTTTCTATCTATCTATCTATCTATCTTTCTTTCTTTCTTTCTTTCTTTCTTTCTTTCTTTCTTTCTTTCTTTCTTTCTTTCTTTCTTTCTTTCTCCTTTTTCTTTTTCTTTATATTTTATAGTACAATAATTTTAATAAATTTAATAATAATAATGAGTTTCATGTAACAACAATACTAATAATACTAATAATACTAATACTACTAATACTACTGCTACTACTACTACTACTACTACTACTACTACTACTACTAATAATAATAATAATAATAATAATAATAATAATAATAATAATAATAATAAACTGGAGAGGATAACAAAATACAAAGCCCTACAAATAGAAATAGAACTACTATGGCAAAAGAAAACAAAAGTGGTACCAATAGCAATAGGCCCTTTGAGTGCTAATCCCAAAACATTTGGAGCATCCCATGAACACCATCAGCATTGACAACATCACTATCGGTCAATTGCAAAAGGCAGCTCTACTTGAAACGGCTTACAGCCTGTGATGATATTTTTTATACCATCAAACAACCACCCCTGTTTATCCCAGGTCCTTGGGAAAGACTCGAGAGGTGGACAAAAATGCCAAACCCAGTCCGAACATCTGGCTGACTGTTTGACAAACCATAATAATATAAAAGAAAAATGCTGTTCCAGGTAATGTTTTGCCCGTTCCCCATTCCATCCTCCGTTCCTCAAAACCTGACGAAGTGACCTCTCATCCTGCTTTCCCATTTTTCACTGCACATGAACAGGGCTCAGTTTCCAGAGCCCATCATACGCACATTTTTCTTCAACCTCCGTCATAACAACAGAGCTGTTTCTGAACCCTGTGAACAAAATTATTCTCAGGCATCCTATGCCCTTGTGTGACAATTTGCTTTTCCATCTGGCCTCGGGCCAAGTTTAACATGGCTGTGACCGAAACTCAGCGCCAGGAGTGCAAGGTAGCAGTGGCCCAGAATAGAAGAATGATGGATTTGAGTTTTCAAGAAATGTATAGCCCCTCTGTCATTCGGGCAGTGATAACTCTGTAATAAAAATCTGATGTATGGCCCAGAAAGCCACTCCAGAAAATGTTGTATATTCTAACTGCCTCTCCACCCCGGGTTGGTTTTTCCAGCTCGGGCTAGCACAGCTTGTAAATAAATCTACGGTCTCGCACAGCTACTAACCGGCCAGTTAAGCTGTGCCACGAAGTTATTTATTTTACACTCCGGACACTGCTTCTGAGCCATGGAGTAGAAAAACAATCAGAAGGACAAAGTGTAAATTCTCCCTGCTGATTTATTTACTGTTGTGTTTTCACAGGCTCACACCGCTCTCGGAGCTGTGCACACTAAGTCCGCTCGTTCAAGCAAAACTTCCACTGTACAGCGGCTGCTAGAGAAATGAATGACTTTATAAATTCTCTAGAATAATAATCCCAACGTAAAGGAATGCGTGCAGAGAGGAACACCCAGACAGAGCTGGAATGTTTTTAAGAATATAAGATTCTGCTTTTTTGGTTAGGGAAGCACATTTCTCACCGAGGTTTGTGGTACAGCTCAGGCTCCAAGGCTGTCTGCTTACCACCTGTAATGGGTCCTTGGGGAGAAGTTAATTGGGGCCACCCAAACTGACAGGAGGCCATAGAGACAGCGACGCTTAGATGTTAACAGTCTTCCCAAAGACCGGTCTAGGTGGAGACACCAGGCGGCCATGCTGGTTTTCTCTTTCAAAAGAAACAGGGAAAACGTCCAGTCTAGTTTCTCTGTCAGCCTCCAAGATTTCTTCTTCTGCTTGACTCTTTCTGGCTGCCATAGAAATGGGGGTGGAGAGGAATAATTGGGCCTCGTCGTGGTGGTGGGGGGAAGGGTGTTGGAGGTTGAAGTTGTGTGAATTGTAAAAGTTGGGATGCTTTCCTGCTTACTGCACAACTGCAACCACCTTATCTTTTCTAGGCCAAGGTCAACCGTCTTGGCATACCAGCTGTGTGAGACGCCACCTAAAGATGCACCCTACATGACGTACACACCTCAGATTGGATGCCCGGTTGGAATTGTTGAGGGGTGGGGACTTGGGATAACTTTCTATATGTCATTTCCACGCCTTTTGCTTCGTATCTTGTATTTCTTCTGTTGCTACCACCTTCATTTTCAGTAAAAGTACTTTTCTCTGTAAAAAACGGAGTGTAAGTTTTTCTTTCTTGGGTTTTGAATGGAGCCACACCTGACATGATGACATTCTCTCTTGCTGTCTCCCCTTGGAGCTGCTTTGCAGATGTCCGTGGTTTGAAGATCTGGATTGCAGGACTCACTCTAGAGGACACTTCGAAGGACAGCTCAGGGAGGCAGGGAAAGTCAATGCTTCTTCTCTGCTTTCTAGTGGCAGTGGGTCAGTTTGCAGCCTGGGGGAAGCCCTGGTTGAAATTGTTGGAAGAATTATCCTTCTGGGTTCAGTTCCAAGTGGGGAAAAAGACACTGGAAACACGGAGGCTGTTTGGAAAAGTGGTTTAATGGTGGACAGGACCACATGGCTTGGAGCTCCAAAGTGAAAACGACGATCACATGCTTCAAGATGTTGGGTGAAGGAAAAGAATATTCTGATTGTCTGTCAGACTCCCAGGGGTGGGTGGGGGGTCTTTGCTAACTTTGTAGGCTTTGTCTGGACCACATGGCTTCACCTGAGTGCTGGCTGATGCAATCTTCCCAGGCCAGGTGGTGAGATGGGTAGAGGCCTTTATTATGTAGAATACTCTGCCGCAGGCCTTAATGGCCCGCCCATTAAAAAAGATGGGGGTGAGCGTCTGCTTCTTCTACTTCTCTTTTAGGGGGAATATTATGTCTTTTTAGTATATTCTAAAATATTTCATTTTCCTAGGAGAGGGGTGGGTTTTAACTTCCAACAAAACAAAACAGGGCTGTAATATAAGAAACGAGTAGTCTTTGACTTGCAACCATAATAAGAACCCACCCATCATGGTCATAAGGCATGACAGGTGTGAAATGGTCAGTGATGAGACCTACCCAATTTTATGACCAGTCCAGCTACATTTCCCATCCTTGGATAATGTCAACAGCGTGTACTTTCAAACAGAATTATTTAAGGTTAGGGAGATAAGACCTGATCTAAAAATCCAACCATGGATGGAAAAACTCTGTAATCTCCTTTTCCTTGAAGGACATGTCAAAATAGCATCTGGTTGATAAAGAGCTGATAAAGAGCTATCACAGTCATGGTGTCTGGGCCACTATGTCCACCTGATGCTGGCATTCATAATGAAGATAAAGCCGTTATCCTGGCCATAATGCAACCGTGGAAATGATAGGTCCTTCCTATCTCCCATTAAACCATGTTGAGGCAAGGAGCTGTCCAGAGAATGGAGTGAGAAGTTGCCCCCTTTCCTGGACTAATTCCAAAGCAGAGAGATTGCTCTTTCTGTATACAGGGAGAAAAAAAATTCTTCATTCCCTTTTGGACCTCAGAAGCTCATAACAGCTGTTTGTAAACACCGCAAATCCAAAATTAGCAGTGGGGGGTTTGAGCCAGAGCATCATTTATCAACGTCTGCCCTCTGGAGCATCTTAAAAATGTGGCAGATCCATTGGCACTTTGGTTAGGGATTTAAGGAGTCAGCTAAAGCAGCCAATTGACAGCAGGGTGCTCTCCTCCCATCGCGAGGCATGCGATGGTCCCCTGGAGAATGTCCATCTGGCTGCATGGATCAAGACGATGGGCACTCATGAAACCCAAGCTTTGGGGAGCGGCAAATGATTTTGTCTCATTAATCATGCTTTGCTTCAGGAGGTCCAGGTTGTGTTCTGACCAAGGCTTCCAGAGACAGTCACAATCACAAGCTTTTACCAAAAACTGTTTTTTTAAAAAAATTATTTCAACAGTTGTGAATTATATGCACAGTTTATCAATAGTCCAACAGAAGTCTTCCACAGCCTTTCGGGATAAGGCTGATAAATGCTGTCAATGACTAAATTGCCAATTAAGTGTACAAGGCCAAATGGAGCACAAAGTCAACACAGAGCTTCAGAGTTTAAACCGACCAGAACGAACAAAGTTGCTTCCTGCAAAGGCTCATGTCCCTTTGCTCCTCCTTTATGTCTTATGGGAGGGGCCAATCATCTCCAAGCCCTACTCCTGAATTGCCCCTTTTCTCTTAATTGTTCTTGCCTTCTGGCAGCTCTGTGCAAGCACACTGGGAACAGGCTCCTGCTGTTCCTCTGCCTCGCTGATGTCAGGTTCTGGAGGCTCCAGAGTCAGCACAATAACTCCCAGATGGCCCTGGCCCCATCTCTGTGTCAGATGGAGATCCCTTGTCCAAGTTCTTTCCAGACTCCAGAACTGGCCCATGTCCCTCCACACTGTCTGACTCTGGTGCTAGCTCCACAGGCTGCCAGTGGACCACAACAGGTTGAGAACATCATGTAGTCTTCCACCACTTCTCAAAAACAAAGGATATTTTAGAACTGGAGAAACTTCTAAACTTCCTCCATATTCTCTTCTTTTACTGTATTAGAGAGTGGGGTGATCCATTGGAACGAAGAGTGAAGAAGTTCAAAGCAGAAGAGCATGATGAAGGTGTAGGTGCCATAAAGAATCAGGACTATTTGTAAAATTGCAGCACAGATTTATTCAAAGCCATACACAAGAATCTAGTCAACTAATGATCAGCAGTAAATTGGCACTAGATAAGGGCCCACAGAATTCAAGGAGAGGTGGACTTGGATCTCTTGTGGCAACACAAAGACGCTAAACCAATGATGCATTTAACTCCACCTTCCAGTTCTGCCCACTCTTCTCCTGCAATAGGAGACCGTACATTGCATGGAGATAATGGATGAAATGCATTCTTTTCCTTTGCTGTACTAGAGAGTGGGGTGATCCATTGGAACTAAGAGTGAAGACATTCAGAGCTAAGGAAAGTGATAATCTTTGATCTCTTGTATAACCATACTGGAGAATTTGAAGATGGCCATTTATTTAGACAGTTCGAATGGAGAAGACCAACAACAATTGCTATCATTAATCTTGAAGGCTGCATATGATTTCGAGCATCAAAGTCATAGAGTCTTAGTAACATCTGTTAGGAAGCACCAGCAGAAGAGACCTCCATGTTGCTCTTGTGGTGTTCTTAAAGGCATTACTTGACATTCTGAGACACAGAGAACACAGAGAATTCATCATGTATTAACTCAGTTTTCCTAGCTAGTTGTTCAACAGGAAACTGGATGATCTAGAAATGATCTAGAAGGAAGCAATGGAGAAGTGATCTTAGCCAAGTTGGTGGAAGCAGGATGGTCATGAGTTGCTAACTGCTTTGGAGGGATTGTGAGGTGGAAACAGCATCAAGTGGAGGCGCCATGGAATGGTCTACTGCAGAGGTCTCCAAACTTGGCAAGTTTAAGACTTGTGGACTTCAACTCCCAGAATTCTCCAGCCAGAGAGGTGGTGAGGCATTAGCTTGATCCAGAATAACTTCTTTCAAGGCTTTCAATATTACAATTCTTCTAATTTCCCCCTTGAAACATTTCTGGACTTCATCCTCCATCACAATTCCACTGTGTGTTTGCTTTGGAAGGTAATTTTGAGGAGCGCTACTAAAAATAGGATAAAATTGGACAGCAAAGGTGAACAACAAGCAAGTATTGGAGCGGATAACACCAGACAAGTGACTAGAAGGCAAAATCATGAAACTGTATCTCACTTATGTTGGGCATGTCATGCGGGGAGCAAACAATTATGCTTGGAAGAGTTAGTGGTAAAAGGAAACCAGGCCGTCAAAAAACACAGTGGGTGGACATCACCAAAGGTGACACCAGCCATAGCATAAAGGTAAAGGTTCCCCTCACACATACGTGCTAGTCATTTCCGGCTCTAGGGGGCAGTGCTCATCTCCATTACAAAGCTGAAGAGTCAGCGCTGTCCGAAGACGTCTCCGTGGTCATGTGGCCGGCAGGACTAAACGCCGAAGGCGCATGGAACACAGTTACCTTCTCACCAAAGTGGTCCCTATTTTTCTACTTGCATTTTCTACGTGCTTTTGAACTGCTAAATTGGCAGGAGCTGGGACAAGTAACGGGACTCCGTTACATGGCGCTAGGGATTCGAACTGCTGAACTGCCGACCTTTCAAGCTCAGCATCTTAGCCACTGAGCCACCACTAGCCATAGCATGGAACAACTCAAAGAAGTAGTGCAAGATGTGGAGAGACGTGGCCCATAGAATCGCCAAGAGATGAGCACAACTGAATGGATAACATCGTCACTAAAATATATACGTTGATGACTTTCTGAGTTTTCCAATTCATAAACCATGCTTCATGGCATCTTTGCCCAAAGTTAATGGGTGGGTTTCCTTGGGTGGTGTGGCATCAAATGAGATTTTAACAACACCTATTTTTCTCCTGTGACTGATTCTTTTATTCCTGTGCTTTGGCCTTTCACCATTCAGACAGATTGTTGGGGACTTTTTAACCATCCTGATTCTCCTGTAATGAGGGCTGTTCTGCTTGGTTGTACCCCCTCCCCATTTTTTTCCTCTTTTTGACACATCAGCGAAATGTTTTCCCAGATTTGATTGATGGGTGTAATGCTTCAGTGGAGCGTGCAATTTTTCCATCCAACTTTTTGCCAGAGTGTTACAAGGAGCCTTGGAGACGGCTCATAGTCTCTCAGTTTACTTCCAACTCCCTTGCCTTTTTTTTTTTCCTCCCCAAAATTCACACAATTGCACAGACTCACATGCTATATCAAGGGATGATACTTGGCAAAACCGAGCCAGAATATGTGAAAGAGATGAGCAATAAAGGAGAATATTTGTAGCTCAAGGTTAAAATGAGGGTTTCCTGGTGCTTTCTGACCTTGGTTGTTTTTCTTTCAGATGTTTCATGACCTAACTAGGTAATCTCATCAATACTAGAAAGGAGGGTTTGTGAAGAAGAGGAGAACGATTGTGGGGTCCTTGGTGGTCTCTGAGTTTGGTTGTTTTCTTGAATATGTTTCCTGACCCAACTAGGTAACATCATCTGTGCAAACCCCACTCCCTCCTAGCACTGATGATGTTACCTACTTTGGGTCATGAAATGTCTGCAAGAAATCAACAAAGCTCAGAGAGCACCAAGGACCTCTCAAAAGAGATTTTTTTTGGAGACTTGATTATGATCCAATTTGTTGGAATAGAATAGAATAGAATAGAATAGAATAGAATAGAATAGAATAGAATAGAATAGAATAGGAAGGAGAATGGAATAGAATAGAATAGAATAGAATAGAATAGAATAGAATAGAATAGAATAGAATAGAATAATAGAATAGAATAGAATAGAATAGAATAGAATAGAATAGAATAGAATAGAATAGAATAGAATAGAATAGAACAGAATTATTTATTGGCCAAGTGTGATTGGACACACAAGGAATTCGTCTTTGGTGCATATGCTCTTAGTGTACATAAGAATAATGAAAATACATTCATCAAGAATCATAAGATACAACACTTAGTCATAGGTTTGATCAATTCCGTGGTAGATTCAAGCTTCCAAAAAGATTTGTGGAAACCAAACCCACTATTTCTATTCCTCTACCATCAGGATTATTATTTGGCCATTTATGGAAAGACAGCAGAACTATGCTGTTCCACCAAAAGCATAATTTTCAGACAGGTGGTTCCCCCCATTTTGGGGATATGGGAAAACCAACTTGAACCTTCTCAGATTTCTTCCCTTCCCTTCCCCACAGAAATCCGGTGAGGATCTGTGCTGTTATTCAATATTTTCTCCCAAATTTTAGTAGCATGAACCAGAGGAGGAGAGCGGGTGGGGGGGTCTCATATACTTCAAACATCACAGAGCAAGAGGCCCTGTTGGATTCCTCGAAGGACCACCAGTTCTCCATTCCTGCTTCAGGATTTTGAAGGTCAACCTTAGCACTTTAATTAGCCTAGTCTCTCTCTTCCCCCCTCCCTCCACCCCTGTCTTGCAGGTGGCAGAGAAGTGGTGTAACAGGATCCAGGCTTCTAACTCCAACAAGACTTAAGCAGCTGCATTCTGTACCAGCTGAAACATGTAAGCTGTTTTCAAGAGCAGCACCATGAAAAGAGCATGACGATCATTCCATCTGGATGGAACCAGGGGATGCAGAACTGAGGCGAGGCCCATTTTTCCTTGCTTGGCCTACATTCGTATCCAAATGACAGAATAATAAGAGGTTGGAAGAGACCTTCAAGGTCTTCTATCTAGTCCCATCCCCTGCTCAACAGGACACCCTACAGACCCATTTTAGACAAAGGGCTGTCCAATCTCTTCTTTAAAAACCCATTTACTTTGGCCGTGTCACATGGGGGAACTCACTGGAGAAAGCAATTATGTTTGGAAGAGTTAGCATGAGAAGGAAAGCAGGCCACCAAAGAACATGCTGGCTGGACAGCATCAATGCAGATACCAGCCAGAGCATAAAACAACTCAAACAAAAAAAAAAGTCTATGGAGACGGTCAGCCATCCAGGTCACGGTTATCCCAAAGATGCTTTTTCAAAAGGCAACTGGATTTGGTTTTTGTTTTTTTTTGTTTTTTGCTTGAAGATGTTTCACTTCTCATCCAAGAAGCTTCTTCAGTGTGTTGCAGCTGCCAAAAAAGCCAACACAGTTCTAGGCTGCATAAACAGAGGGATAGAATCAAGATCACGTGAAGTATTAATACCACTTTATAAGCCTTGGTAATAAGGCCACCCTTGGAATACTGCATCCAGTTTTGGTTGTCACAATGTAAAAAAGATGTTAGGCCTCTAGAAAAAAGAGCAGAGAAGAGCAACCAAGATGATGAGGGGACTGCAGGCTAAAACGTATGAAGAATGGTTGCAGGAATTGGGTAAGTCTAATCTAGTAAAAAGAAGGACTAGGGGTGACATGATGGCAGTCTTCCAATATCTGAGGGGTTGCCACAAAAAAGAGGGGGTCAAATTATTTTCCAAAGCACCTGAAGGCAGGACAAGAAGCAGCAAAGGATGGAAGCCAATCAAGGAGAGAAGCAACCTAGAACTCAGGAGAAATTTCTTGACAGTGAGAACAATTATTCAGTGGAACAACTTGCCTTTAAGGTTGTGGGTGCACTGGAAGTTTTCAAGAAGAGATTGGACAACAATTTGTCTGAATGGTACAGTGTTTCCTGCTTGAGCAGGGGATTGGACTAGAAGACCTCCAAGGTCCCTTCCAGCTCTATTCTGATTCATATTGATAATCAAGCAGAGAAGCAACCTAGAACTAAGGAGAAATTTCCTGATAGTTTGAACAATTAATCAGTGGAACAACTTGCCTCTAGAAGTTGTGGATGCTCCAACACTGGAGGTATTTAAGAAGAGACTGGATAACCATTCATTTGAAATGGTATAGGGATTCCTGCCTAAGCAGAGGGTTGGACTAGAAGACCTCCAAAGTCCCTTCCAACTCTGTCATTCTATTCTTGGATGAGAAGCGAAACGTCTTCCAGCAAAGAACCAAGTCCAGTTGCCTTTTGCCAAAGCACCTTTGGAATAACTCAAAATAGTATAGGGGAAGGCCAGAAGAAGCAGAGAGGCCTGGCCCATAGAATTGCCAAGAGTCGGACTCGACTGAATGGAAAACGTCATCCATCATCATGGCACCGTTTCCATTTCAGAAACACAACCCAGCAATTTGAACCTCCAAATTCTGGAGAAACGTCTTAGCTCAGATCCTTTGGAAGAAAAGTTGCCCTTGTCTATTACATCAACAGCACCCAAGGGGACCCAGGGAATTACACCTCATTGCCCAAACGACACTTGTGTTTACTTACATATCGTCCAATCCATGCAGAGCCATGACGGTTTACGAAACAATAAACAAGAACATCCATTACAGGGAGTGAAAAGGTTCCCTCGCCCGTATAAATACTTACAGCAGCCTAGGTCTGATCCAATCCACGGCAGGCCAAGGATAAAATGACAGCAATGGCAACAATGAAAAACAAATAAAGACTCCACCAAATAAAAGAACAAAGTTGTGTGAAGTAAAATAAATCCAAGAGGATGAAAACGCATACGGGCGATTCTTGACTTACAGCCACCGTTGAGCCCAAAATTCCTGTTGCTAAGCAAGGCATTTGTTAAGTGAAGTTTGCCCCATTTTACGACCTTCCTTGCCATGGCTGTTAAGTGGATCGCTGCAGTTGATAAGTTAGTCACATGGTTGTTAAGCAGATCCATTGACTTGGCTGGTCTGAAGGTCGCAAAAGGGGATCTTGGGACACAGCAACGGTCATTAAGTATGAACCTGCATTTAGTTTTGATCACCACATTACAAAAAAGATGTTGAGACTTTTGGAAAAGGTGTCAAGAGGAGCAACTAAGATGATTAATGGTCTGGAGGAAGAAAAAAAAACGTATGAGGAATGGTTGCAGGAATTGGATATGGCCAGTCTAGGAAAGGATTATGGGTGACATGATAGCAGTGTTCCAGTATTTGAGGGGCTGCCCCAAAGAAGAGGGAGTCAAGCTATTCTCCAAAGCACCAGAGGGCAGGACAAGAAACAAAGGATGGAAACTAATCAAGGAGAGAAGCAACCTAGAACTAAGGAGGAACTTCCTAAAAGTGAGAACCATTAATCAGCGGAATGACTTGCTGCTAGAAATTGTGGGTGCTTCATCACTGGAGGTTTTTAAGGAAAGTCTAGACAGTCACCTGTCTGAAATGGTATAGGATCTCCTGCTTGAGCAGGGGCTGGACTAGAAGACCTCCAAGGACCCTTCCCAGCTCTATTCTGATGGATTGACTCTATCCATCCACCTAGATGTTTATCAGAAGAATTGGCTGGGGAGGACTCAGCTCATGGCTTGATGGGAAATGAATTAGGCACCTTGTTTATTTTGTTAAGGCCGGATTCTCCGTGCCAAACAGGCAACCGTTACCTCTTGTCGTGCCTCGCTCCTTCCTGCATTTGGGCCAGGTGTCAGTCAAAGCCCAACAGGAGAGGGAAATCCGCACCGGGAAGCCGGATGTATCCAAACCCTTTCAAGACCCCTCCTCTCAATGGACTCAACTCTTCAGGAAATGACAGCAGGACCTCTTCCTGTTATCTCACTAGATGACCAACTCAACAGGAAATAACATCCTTAACAGGGAGCGTGCTGTTTGGTGGCTAGGCGAAGGCACCTCTTTTTCGAGAGTTTTGTTCTGCAGGTGACGAATCAAACAATGATTTGTGTTCGTCCCATCCTGTTGGAGATGTCTTGCTTTGATCTCCCCCAAAGGTGTTTTCGGATGCTTTTCCAATTTGTTTTTTGCAGGTTGGATGTCCCCTCGACACATGTGCGCATCAGATCCATTGGTGGAAGAAAGTACCTTTGAATTCTGACTTTATTTTCCTGTTTGGGTCTCCGCTTAAAGGAGGAACCGTATTTTCCCCAAGGTTGGTCCAATGGCTTGGAGGGCTAAAGCAAGCAGGAGATCCAAATGGACACCTCATCATTGACCAAAAGAGGAAGTCACCATGATGGATGTGAGAGTTAGACATTTTCTTTTTCCTAACAAGACAGGCGGAAGCGATTGAAGAGAATATTTGCAGCTTGGGGTTGAACCGTGGGGTCCTTGGCACCCTCTGAGCTTGGTGGTTTTCTGGCAGACATTTCATGACCATATTAGGTAACATTATCAGTGCTAGAAGGGAAACCTTCTAGTGCTCCATTCTAGCACTGATTATGTAACCTAATTTGATAATGAAATGTCTGCAAGAAAACCACCAAGCTCAGAGAAGCACCAAGGACCCTACAATCCTCCTCCACCTCCTCCTCCTCTTCCTCTCACATTCCACTCCCTACTAGCACTGATGATGTGACCTAGCCGGGTAACAAAACATCTGCAAGAAAACCACCAAGCTCAGAGAGCACCAAGGACTCTGCAAATGACAGACAGTTCTATCACCCTTGGAAACAAAGTAGAGATATTCCATAGATCTTCATTCACCTTGGATTCAAAGCCCAAGGCGTTCTTCTAAAATAGCCCAAGGCGGCGGTGGGGTGGGGGTAGAAATCAGAGAAAAGTTGGTACAATTATTACGAGAACCTCTTGACTGAGTTGTCAAAATATCTGCAGGTTTTATTTTAAAAAAAAACACACACACAACAGAATAGTTCTGTGCTCTGATTTATGACCCAACTGTGGTGTAAAGTATGTGTCTAGCTTGGGTTAACAGATGTTTGCAAAATTCCCAGTTTCTCCCATAATCTGTATATTTTGTCCCATATGCGGGTACATGATGGAGTGCTGGCCCATTAATCATTCCCAAATGGAAGTGTGAGCCAGTTTTATTCGCTTTCTGGCACACGGAGCCTGTCTAAATTAAGCGGAACATGGGCTGAATATCTCTTCAGCAGATTCACTCACCTCTTGGTGAGACAGGGTAGCTTTCAAAGGAAGGACCGGGGAAATCAAATCTATATTATTTTTAGAGCAATACTTAGTACAGGTGGTCCTCAATGTACGGCTACAATTGGGCCCAACATTTTCGTCGTTGCTTAAGTAGCCCCATTTTTCGTAAGTTGCTAAGTAGCCCCATTTTATGACATTCCTTGTCACACCGAATCACCACAGTTGTTAAGTTAGTCACACGTTTGTTAAGTGAATCTGGATTTCCCCATTGAATTTGCTCAAAATGAGGTCACATAGCCCCAGGGACATTGCGACCGTTGTAAATGGGAATCAGTGGGCAAGCATCTGTCATGCCCCTGGTGGAGACTGACTCTGAGGGCGAGGAGGAACAGCCGACAGGAGAACGAAGCTGGAAAGCAGGTTAGTGGGGTGGGGAGGGAATGCGGATTTTTGCAGTGGGGTGAAAATGGGAGATTTTGCAGTATCCTTCCCCTGCCATGCCCACCAAGCCATGCCCACAGAACCAGTATTAAATTTTTTTGAATCCCACCACTGCTTCTCACATTTTCAAGCATCTGAACTACTAATAGTCAAAGCAAATTGGTGATAGATAAGAGTCAACGGAATTCAAGGTGGGCAAGATCTTGTGGGCACGAAAGGATTCGAGACTGATGACAAGTCTGACCCCTCCCTCAGGCTCAGCCTGATCAACTTCTACAGTGAAGACTGTACACAATTCTTCATTTACCAAACTGATCGTGGAAAAGGTTGATTATTGTTCTCCTACAAACCTGTTACTAACTTCCTTGTTAATTCAGTGGATATGAATGTTTGAGAGGCAGCAGAAGAACCTCAAACTCCTGCTCAAATCTCTCCTGCAAATACTGAGATAATAGCTTTATTTGGCCAAGCCAACTCAAGATCATCGCCTAGTTCGCAAGCTTTGAAGTTCTTGAGAACTTGTCATCGGGTTCGGAAAACAAAGGAAAAATAGGAGGAGGCTGACAAAAATATAGCTGGCGCTCACGTCAGGTCGGTGTCGTGGATGACATGTGAGAAGATCTTACAGACATGCAAATCAAGTCCTATCACAAAGTTGCCAGACTGGTTTCAGGTTGCGCCCACATGGTTTGAACATTCAGCCGCTTGAGTTGAATTCCTCCAAGGATGTGGAGTCTTTCTGGTTTGTTGCTCAACGTGGCAATGGTAAAGGACAGGGGTACCACAATGGCCACCTTCGGATATTTGAGGGGCTGTCCTAGAGAAGAGGGGTCACCCTATTTTCCAAAGCACCTGAAGTCAGGACATGAAGTAACGAGTGAAGATCATTAAAGAGCGATCCAACCTAAAACTAAGGATACATTTTCAGATAGTGAGAACAATGTGGGGTGGCTAATCTCTGAAAGTTGAGGGTGCTCCATCATCACTGGTGCTTTTCAAGAAGAGACTGGACAACCATTTGTTCAGAATGGTATAGGGTCTCCTCCTTGGGCAGAAGATTGGATAAGAAGGTCCCTTCCAACCCTATTATTCTATGTTCTATGTTGCAAAGATTAATGATGTTCCAGTCCACAAATAAATTGGAGAAGCAAAGATCAAGATTAAGTGTTTCTTTCTATCAGGGCAACTTGGTCTACCCAACTATGGGACGGAGCATTCTGCTTCTGCTTTTGCCTTTCAGCCCCAATCCAGGGGCCTTCGCAGGGCAGTTGCTTCCGTGACAAAACTATTTTTGTGTCGAATTTATATTTACCAACAAAGAAATAAAGAGAGACTACTAATATAGATCTATTTCAAACTATTTAGCTCTCGTCAGCTAGCCATACCCTTCTGGGATTAAAACCTGGGCTGCTGGCATACTAGGTAGGTAGATGTCTTTATCTCTCCCCTGGTATAGTTGACAAAGAAAGGAGAGCCATGGCTTAGTGGTTAATACATCTATCTAATATGCAAGCAGCCCAGATTTGAATCCCAGAAGGGTATGGCTGTCTGATGAGCGTTAAATAGCTTGAAATAGATCTATACTCGTCTCCCTTTATTTCTTTGTCGGTAAATATAAATTCAACACAAAGATCAAGATAACTGGCCCAGAATTCACAAAAAGGCAATTTTCCCATACTCTTTAAAGATCACGTGTGCATGCTGAGAAACAAAATCCAAAGAGGGAAATCCAAGGCAACTCAATATTGTTCTATTCGTTAGCTTTTTCCTCCAGCAGAGCCAGAAAGAGAGAAAGTGTGTGTGGGACAGGTATATGAATAGATATGTTTAACATACCCCACCGTATTGTCATTCACTTTGGCAGAAAGGTGTTTTCCATCCAACGGGATCCATTTTTCAAGTCTTTGTTTTCCTAAGAACAAACCGTCTGCAGATGGGGGAGATCGTTTTATGGACAATTAAAGATCTTGTGTAGGAGCCAAGCATCTGTAGTGCGGTGAGATTAAATTAATTACCCAACAGGGTTGGAAGAAAGATTTCCAGCAAGCTTGCTTTTCACCAAGGGGGATTTTGCTGGATCCCTCAAGGCCAACGGTATTTCCTTTCCCCAGTCAAAATCACCCCCAACTCCCTTTTATCAAGTTCCTCTCTCATCCCTTTTTGCTTTTGAGAATGGGTGGAACAGGCCAACCAACTGTTGACTCAGCCCCGTCCTTCCTTTGGCCATCCTTCGCATCTTCGCATGATTCCATCATCAGAGGTCCAAACAAGAGCCGTTGCAATGTTTGCCAAGAAAGATAGACAAAAGGGATGTGAATGCGAATTTTGCAAGCTCATCTTTCCCTGCCCAGGGACTACCAAAGGGAAGCTGATGAAGAAGCAGTGACTGTTTTGGCTAGCTTCACCTCCGCGTGATCGATGGTTCCTTCCTTTCTTCTCTCTTCACATCATTAGGAGCCAGAATGCATGAGCTACACAGGCTAAATAATGGGAAATGGGAGGGTTCCATTATTGTTGTAAGGGAAATGAAGGAGAAAGGGGGTTTGTATGGGAGGGAGGGATCATAAGGTTCATAAGGAGGGACCTCACAAGTTCAAATCATTCTCAAGGTGTTGGTTGCGTCTGTATCATCTGAACGTTGTGGGTTTGGTGGCCAGGTCTTTGAAGACATCATTCCAAATGTTGCTTCCTGAACATGAATTAGAACATAGAACATAAAATAATAGAGTTGGAAGGAAGCTTAAGCAGGAAACCCTATACCATTCTGGACAAATGGATGTCCAGTCTTTTCTTAAAAACTGGTTCCATTGGTTAATTGTTCTCACCCTTAGGAAATTTCTCCCTAGTTCTAGGTTTGTTCTCTCTTTGGTTAGTTTCCACCCATTGCTTCTTGTCCTGTCTTCACGACCTTTGGAGAATAGGTTGACATGCTCTTCCTTGTGGCAGCCCCTTAACTATTGGAACAGTGTTATCGTATCACCCCTAGCCTTTCTTTTCATTAATCTAGACGTAGCCAATTCTTGTAACTGTTCGTTGTATGTTTTATTCTTCAACGCCTTAATCAGAGGTGGTATTCAGCAGGCTCTGACCAGTTCTGAAGAACAGGTAGTGGAAATGTTGAGTAGTTTGGAGAACCAGCAAATACCACCTCTGACTGGCCTTGCCCCCTCTATTGTCCACCTCCCGAGTCCCAGCTGATCGGCTGGCTCTTCTCTGGCTGGGATTTTACATTATTCTTACCCCTGGAGTGGGAATGCAGATGTCATAGTATCCTTCCCTTGCCATGCCCACCAAGTCATGCCCACCAAGCCACACTACGCCCACCAAGCTACTCCCTCAGAACCAGTAGTAAAAAAATTTGAATCCCACCACTGCCCTTAATCATTCTTGTTGCTCTTCTTTGCACTCTTTCTAGAGTCTCAACATCTTCTTTATAACGTGGTGACCAAAACTGGATGCAGTATTCCAAGTGTGGTTTTACCAAGGCATTATAAAGCAGTGGTCTTGATTATGTCCCTCTATCAATGCAGTCTAGGATTGCATTAAGGGTTTTGGCTGCTGCTTCAGACTGTTGGCTCATATTTAAGTGATTGTCCACTTAAATATGAGCCAACAGTGAAACAGTGAACTTAAATATGAGCCAACAGAAGAATTTTTGCACCCCAGAATAAATTTTGTGCACAGCACTTGAAGTCAAGATTTGGAGGTGAAGGCAACTTCCCATCGTTTTGATGATGCTCAACTTCAGTGCTCAATTCTCACTGTTTGGTCTTCTAAAGTTCTTGGTGAACATCACAGAAGCCAGAGATTCTGTGACAATGGCAAGGCAATGGAGGTTCTGCATTTTCTCAGCCAGGCCCACCCAATGAAATTAGGTAGCCCAATGAATCCTCAAAGTAGAGAAAGCTCCTTTCCTGAATCCGTGTTGATTCACATATTGCATTTTCTTGAATCCGTGTTGATTCACATATTGCATTTTCTTGCTTGGCAAACAGACCAAGTCAAATATTTAACGACTGCCGTGGGAAGAGCAAGAACAGAAAGAAGGCAAAGAACAGAAAAGAAAATCCAATGTCATGGCTCAGTTGGTGGTACGGGTAGAATGAACTCATTTATTTAGATACCTTTTCTTTTCTTTCTTTCCCTTGTTTCTCTCTTTCACACACTAAAAGCAAACAGGAATTGAGGAAGGAAACAGGACCCAGGACTGTTTATGCAAAGACCAGGGTGGTGCCAAGCATTCTGCCAACTTCCCCCCACACCCTCCCACACCCCCACACACTGGGGCTTCATTTATTTATTTATTTCTGTCTTCAGCCATCATCTCTTCTGCAGTCATTCACTTTCAGGTTGTTGAGTCCAGCCTATAAGAGAATCCATTTTCAGCTTCTCTAGCCTAGACTACAAGGCACCCACTTCAACTTGTTGAGCTTAACCTACAAGGCACCCACTGTCATATTGTTGAGCCTAGATTATAAGGCAACCGCTGTCAGGTTCCTAAGCTTCGCCTACAAGGCGTTTGCTGTCCCCTTGTTGAACCTAGCTGACAAGGTCCCTATTGTCAGCTTATTGAGCTTAACTTACAAGGTGCTCATTTTCAGCTTCTTGAACCTAATTTACAAGGCACCCACTATCAGACCATTGAGCCTAGATACCAGGCCTCCACTGTCAATTTGACAACTGAACCTAGACTGCAAAGCACTCACTGTCAACTTGCTGAGCTCAACTTAAAAGGCACCCATTTCCAGCTACTTGAGCCTAATGTACAAGGCACCCACTGTCAGCTTGTTGAGCCTAGCCTACAAAGCACATACTGTCGGCTTCCTGGGCTTAACTACAAGGTGTCATTTTCAGCTCCTTGAGCCTAGTATATACCATGCACCCTCTATCAGGGTCTTGAGCCCAACCTAGAAAGCCTAGAAGGCACCCACTGTCAGCTGGTTGAGCTTACAAGGCACCTGTTGTCAGCTTGTTGAGCCTAGCCTACCATGTTGTTGTTGTGAGAGCTCTCCCAACCAATGTTCAGTTGGTTCAGTTGTTTGGATGCCCCTAACCCGTTGTGATTTGAAGGGCATCATATTGCCCTGATGATCTTGACTGAGAGAGACTGGATGTTTGCTGGATATTCCTGGCAGAATGCTGGAGTGTAAAAAATTACAGAGAGGTAGTTTACTTAAGGAAGCTTGAATGACTGAGACTCCAAGCAAAGAGCAATAGCAATAGCACTTAGACTTATATATCGCTTTATAGTGCTTTACAGGCCTATCTAAGTGGTTTTACAGAGTCAGCCTATTGTCCCCAACAACCTGGGTCCTCATTTTACCCACCTCAGAAGGATGGAAGGCTGAGTCAACTTTGCGCCTTATGGGATTTGAACAGCTGATAGTCAGCAGAAGTGGCCTGTAGTACAGCACTCTAACCACTGCGCCACCAAGGAAAATGTTTCATCCCCATGGAAAAATATGGATCCTTTCACTAAAATTTCCCGGATAGAACCACAATTTACTTCATATTGCTTCAAAGGAATGCCGGACAGAGAATCGAAGGAGAACCTAGAACTAAGGAGAAATCTCCTGACAGTTAGAACAATCAATCAGTGGAACAACTTGCCTCCAGAAGTTGTAAATGCTTCAACACTGGAAGTTTTTAAGAAGAGGTTGGATACCCATTTGCCTGAAATGCTATAGGGTTTCCTGCTTAAGCAGATGGTTGGACTAGAAGACCTCCAAGGACCCTTCCAACTCTGTTATTCTAATTCTAACTTTCCTCTCCCGAATTTAACTCAGTTTGAAAAAGGGGCCTTCAATATTCTTCCGTAGAAGAAGATGCTGATAAGATGACATTTGGAAGAGTGCATCCCGTTTTGGTCACCAACATACACACACACACACACACACACACACAAAAGATGTTGAGACTCTAGAAAGAAGGCAAAGAAGAGCAAGAAGGATGATTCGAGGGCTGGAGGCTAAATCATACGATGAATGATTGAGGGAACTAAGCATGTCTGCTGTAACAAAGAGAAGGACTAGGGGTGGCATGATAGCAGTGTTCCAGTATTTGAGGGCCTGCCACGAAGAAGAGGGGGGGGGTCAAGCTAGTCTCCAAAACACCAGAGGGCAGAACAAAAGGTGGAAGATCATTAAAGACCAACCTCGAACTAAGGAGAATTTCCTGGCCGTGAGAACGATTAATCAGTGGAACTCCTTGCCTCCAGAGGTTGTGGTTGCTCTATCACTGGAGGTTTTCAAGAAAAGACTGGACAGCCCTTTGTCCAGAATAGTACAAGGTCTGCTGCTTGAGCAGAGGGGGTGGACTAGTGGATCTTAGAGGTCCCTTCCAATTCTGTTATTTTGTGTTCTGTAGCACCTCAACCTTGTCTCCTCCATTACTCGGTGCTTCTCCTGCAAGGAGGACCAATCTTCTCACGGGTGTATTTAAGGTTGCAGGCTGTTGTACTAAACCTAACAAAAAAAAAAGGTCTATCTTTTCTACCACATTTGTATTTATTTCAGAACACCACATTCCCTCCTTCTCCCCACCTTTCAATCACAGGAAACTTGGAACGTTTAGAAGCTTATCAACCCATTATTAAAGACTCGAATAAACAGAGCTGGGTTTTCACTCTTGTTTATTCTGGGCTGATAAAAAAAAATTTTTTTTTAGCTTTCCCCAACTCTGGGTTTATAATCCCCAATCCCATATTCTACTCCCAGACAATACGGTGCGTGCTTAAGGCCTGATCCTTCACTTCCCTGAATGGGACCTATTTTTCTTGGCTGCCATTCGGCAGGAAGCTGGGTAAAAATGAAAATTGTTTGCACAGGATTCAGGCCGTTGGAAAGACGGGGAAAGGGAGAGGGGAGGAAAGATGGAAAAATATCGGAAGAAAATGCCCAGTTGGTTGTAATTTTTTCTTTTCTTTTGGAAAAAAGCGTTTTGCCATATGCACAGCTGCTTCCTGTCTGTTTCATTTTTATTACAACAAGTGTAATGCTTACAGGAAATTCCATTTCAGAGACAATACGCCTTGCTCCTAAATTTGAGCTGTGGGACAGAAAAAAGAATTACATCTCGGTCGGCGATCCTCCGGGTTGGGCCTTTCTTGCTCCCAGACAGAACCAAAGGGATCATCGGTGGAACTCCAGTCCACTGTATACAGGTAGTCCTTGACTTACAAACACAGTCGAGCCCAACATTGCTTTTTGCTAAATGAGACATTTGTTAAAGGAGTTTTCCAGTGGTAGGATTCAATTATTTTTACTACCGGTTCTGTGGGCATAGCTTGGTGGGCATGGTGTGGTTTGGTGGATGTGGCTTGGTGGGCGTGGCAGGGGAAGGATACTGCAAAATCCCATTCCTTCCGCACCCCACTAACCTGTGTCAGGGCTCCGACAATACACCCCCATTTGAATCATGAGTCTCTAGCCACATATCTCAGAGTTTTAAAAAAAATCATTTATTAGGAGTAAACATGTCGGCATGACCTGGGTGCAGCCTGACACTGAGACACTGCATTCATCTCACCCTTGACCCTGGTCTTCCCACAACCCCTGGATGTATATTCTCCAATGGGATACATCCATAGCCAAGAGTCATGAATCATGCTCTCCAGTAATAATCTTGTGCACCAGAAGCTTTGGCCACATAGCAATTATCTAAGGTATGCATTACTTCCCACCACCACACTCCCTTTCTGCTGACAACTCTAAAAGACAACAGAAATATTTTTGAGTTGAAAACTTGCTTTCCAGCTCTGTTCTCCTGTGCAGGGCAACCAAAGGAGACTCAGCCGATCAGCTGAGACTCGGGAGGCAGAGAAGAGGTGGTATTTGCCGGTTCTCCGAACGACTCAAAATTTCCGCTACCGGTTCTCCAGAACTGGCCAGAACCGGCTGAAGACCCCCTCTGGTTTTACCCCATTTTTATGAGGAGTGGGGTTTGTGGGGGTGTTCTCCAAACTGCACAGAATCTTAGCTAGGGGGTTCTCCTGAACCCCTGTGAACCCCCCAGCATCCCAGCCCTGGAAGTAACAGATGGAAAGTGACCAAAGAGAGATCCAACCTAGAATTAAGGAGAAATTTCCTGACAATTAGAACCATGAATCAGTGGGACAGTTTACCTCCAGAAGTTGTGGGTACTTCACCACTGGAGTCTTTCAAGGAGAAGCTGGACAGTCATTTGTCCAGAATGGTAGAGGGTCTCCTGCTTGAGCAAGGGGTCGGACTAGACAACCTCCAAGGTCCCTTCTAGCTGTGTTATTCTGTATCCCGTATATCTGGAATGTGTTTTATTTACACAATATCTGTGTCTATCAAACTTTAAGATGGGTGGACTTCAACTCCTGGGTTGGAAGGGAGGGAGAGAGGTTAAGTAGTAAGCTAGGAAGGAAGGAAGGGGAGGGAGGAGGAAGGGAGGGAAGGAAGGGGGAAGGAAAAGGTGAGAGAAAAATGAGAGGAGGGAAGGATACAGAAAAGGAAGGAAGAAAAGAAGGAAGAAAAGGAAGGATACAGAAAAGGAAGGAAGGAAAAAGTGAGAGAAAAAATGGGAGGGAGGGAGGGAGGGAGGGAAGAAGGAAGGAAGGAAGGAAGGAAGGAAGGAAGGAAGGAAGGAAGGAAGGAAGGAAGGAAGGAAGGAAGGAAGGAAGGAAGGAAGGAAGGAAAAGGTGAGAGAAAAATGAGAGAGGAAGGATACAGAAAAGGAAGGAAGAAAAGAAGGAAGAAAAGGAAGGATACAGAAAAGAAAGGAAGGAAAAAGTGAGAGAAAAAATGGGAGGGAGGGAGGGGGGAAGAAGGAAGGAAGGAAGGAAAAGGTGAGAGAAAAATTAGAGGAAGGAAGGAAGGAAGGAAGGAAGGAAGGAAGGAAGGAAGGAAGGAAGGAAGGAAGGAAGGAAGGAAGGAACATCCTGTAGATTCCAATGCATGAAATGATAGCCCTGAAATGGCATTTTAATCCATTTGACTGAGGACATTTTCACCAAGTGGTCCAAACAATTATAGCTGAGGCAGAGATAAATATTATTGACCAAACCCATATTCACAGGAGACCTTTCTCATGGGCTTAAAACCCCCCCAAAATGTTCAAACCCTAAAGAAAAGGTTTCACCGAAGGAAGGGGAGGAGAATTGCAAAACCTACAGGTCGGGCTTTAACCATCTTGGCTTCTCATCTGAGAACCAGGCGTAGGAAGCAAGCAGGGACAGAGCCAAACATTTTATGCTAACTTGGCACAATTTCTCACCCTCCCCCCCCCACCCCAAATTACACCCTAGGAATCCACCAAGCCCATATGTACTAATTAGCATTTAGCCAGCGGTTGTCATTTGCAAATTAGGCTGGATAGAGAGCAATCCCGCTTGTTGAAGGACAGAAGCACAGATGAGCATGCTTTGAACATGGGAGGCACACCTCCAGACCGTTCACGCTTCACAGCCTAAAGCTGCTCTCCAAAAAGGGCTGTAAATCAATGTGCCAGCAGCAAATGCTTCACATCAAACATCCTGAACATGTTAAATAACATAAAGGAAAATGACATGTTAATTGGGAATCAGTGTGGCAACATCATTCTGAGATCATCAAGCCCAGAAGGTTGAGAAAATTGCAGCTTGCTAAGTTCTTGGAGGAGAAAACAGATTTCCCATTTCTTTCTTTCTTTTTAGGCAAAGAGTTTTATTGTAATTTTAAAATAGAAATAAAAATCAGATGGAGGGAGACTGGGGGGAAGAGAAACAGGAGGAGGAGAAGGAGAAAGAGGAGATGTTTTCATAATAGTGGAAGATAATAGTTTTTTTTTCATAGTAATGGAGAAAGAGGAAGAGGAGGATATTTTCATAATCAAGAAAGAGCAGGAGGAGGAGGAGGAGGAGGAGGAGGAGGAGGAGGAGGAGGGAGAAGGAGGAGAAGAAGGAGAAGGAGAAGGAGGAGAAGAAGGAGAAGGAGGTGGAGGAGGAGGAGGAGGAGAAGAAGGAGAAGGAGGAGGAGGAGAGGGAGAAGGAGGAGAAGGAGAAGGAGGAGAAGGAGGAGGAGGAGAAGGAGGAGGAGGAGAAGAAGGAGAAGGAGAAGGAGGAGAAGGAGGAGGAGGAGAAGGAGAAGGAGAAGGAGGAGAAGGAGGAGGAGAGCATTTAAAACAATCCTTGTTTTTGTGTATCCATGAAGGTATAGATGTTAAGGAGGCATACTCTAAATATAATCTGAATACTGAATAGATTTTGAGTATTATAAAAGGGAGGTTGGTGCTATTATTCTTTTTAAACAGCCACGCTTTAAAAGATAGTTTGCAATAAAATCCCAGAGAGATTGCAAACTAGGATTTATCAGAGCAAGTGAAGAGTTCATTTATCCCACCACTGGGTATCCCTAGTTTACCTAC
The DNA here is from genome assembly GCF_049901735.1 of Notechis scutatus. NCBI lineage: Eukaryota > Metazoa > Chordata > Lepidosauria > Squamata > Elapidae > Notechis > Notechis scutatus. Next base: position 7,374,869 of record NC_142021.1, on the reverse strand, counting down.
TTCATTTGCAATCAGCAGGCGTCAAGTAAACTTTAATCTCCCTCCTTTCCATCTGAGGACCTTCGCACCGAAATCACATTAGAAACAAAAAAATCACACTACAAATTTCGCTTCCAATGAAAAGAGGTTGAAAATTTCGTTTTAGGTAGTGCCACCTTGTGTTTAGAACCTGACAAGCATCCTTCAGAGGTAAGATATTGTAAAATGGGAGATAGAAAAGTGTATTTTTTTCAAGATTTGCTTTGTCACCCATGTCTTGGTTCTGAACTGAAGTAGGGGTTTTATCTTTGTTTCTTCAAGATGAAAGGAAAAACCGTGCTGGAGGGATTTTGAACTGCAAAGAGACAGGGGAAAATGCATATCCAGGTTTGATCGCCATGATATCAGAAAGATGTTGAGACTCTAGAAAGAATACAGAGAAGAGCAACAAAGATGATTGGGGCTAAAACATATAAAGAATGGTCGCAGGAACTGGGTATGTCCAGTTTGATGAAAAGAAGGACTAGGGGGGACATGATAGCAGTCTTCCAATATCTCAGGGGCTGCCCCAAAGAAGAGGGAGTCAAGCTATTCTCCAAAGCACCTGCAAGCAGGGGAAGAAGCAGCGGATGGAAACTGATCAAGGAGAGAAGCAACCTAGCAGCAAGGAGAAACTTCCTGACAGACCAATTAACCAGTGGAACGACTTGCCTCCAGAAACTGAATGCTCCAACACTGGAAGTTTTTAAGAAGAGATTGGACAACCATTGTCTGAAATGGTTTAGGGTTTCCTGACTAAGCAGAAGATTGGACTAGAAGATCTCCAAGGTCCCTTCCAACTGAACTGAACTGAACTGAACTGAACTGAACTGAACTGAACAGAACTGAACTGAACTGAACTGAACTGAACTGAACTCAACTCAACTTATGCACCAAAGACAAATTCCTTGTATGTCCAATCCCACTTGGCCAATAAAGAATTCTATTCTATTCTATTCTATTCTATTCTATTCTATTCTATTCTATTCTATTCTATTCTATTCTATTCTATTCTATTCTATTCTACTCTACTCTACTCTACTCTACTCTACTCTACTCTATTATTCTCCCAATTTCAAATATAATTACAGGCAGTTGAGATCTTGTATCAATAAAGTCTCCTTCAGATTACTGATAGAGGAGAATATTTGTAGCTCAGGGTTGAACTATGGCATCCTTGATGCTCTCTGAGCTTGGTGCATTTCTTGCAGAAATGTCATGACCAAACTAGATAACATCATCAGTAGTATCATGTTACCTAGTTTGGTCATGAAACATCTCCAAGGAAACCACCAAGCTCAGAGAACACCAAGGTCTTCTTCAGATTGCCCAAAAGAGAAGTTGAATACCTGAGATCTTCAGGATCAAAAGAGCTGAAAAAGCTCCTTGAATGAGAAGCAAAACGTCTTCAAAGAAAAACCATAAAGTCCAGTTGCCTCTTGAAAAACAGCATCTTTGGGACCACCATGACTTGGATGACTGAGAATCTCCATAGACATTCAGGATTAAAAATGTGGAACAGGGGTGAGGTTGGGTCTATCATATATGGTAGGATACAAATCCCATTCTTGTTGGGTTTAGCTACATCGGTGTTAAGCCTACAGCATCTAGAAACTACAAAGTTCCAGCCCCTACAGCAGGGCCTTCAAAAATCAGGGTCAACAACAGCTTGAAACGAGAGGGGTGGGGTCCCATAAGGCTCCTGGGCCTTAGTGAATGAATAACCTCTTCTCATTATACCAGTCTGCCCAGTCTACAGGGAAGGTGGTTTTCCATCAACCCCATCCGTCTCTTCCAAGCATGCTGTCAGAAGGCCAGGGAGTCACTCCACACCTTCATCACCTTGACACCTTGCCTCGTCTTCTGCATTCCCACACCCACCCGCTCCACCAAGGGAGACAGTTCCCAGCCAACTGTTGTTGTTTTTTTTTAAAGCACCTTCTGGTAGGAGATTCATCTTTGGCCTAGACGTGGTACAGTCAAGACAAGAAAGAGAAGTGAACCAGGGAACACACACACACACACACACACACACACACACACACCATGTCTCACTTTGGGAGGAGCTGGGCTCCCTGGTGCCTCCAGAAGATGGTTGTAACTGTCTCGTTCCAGCCCTGAAGCTTGGCCTGTCAGCACCGTTGAGTAACCACACGGTGATGTATTTGGAACTCTTGAGTCAATCAAACAAGAGAGCTTTTCTCTCCTTAGAGTACAAAAAAATGGAACTTTTCACTCCCGTTTGATCCTTTCCCTTGCTTACCGAGCTTCAGCCTTCTCAAAAAGGGAGAGCTTTCAAACAATCCATCTATATACCCATTAGATTAAGGTCTCCATCCTTGGAAACTTTAAGACTTGTGGACCTCAATATCCAGAATTTCTGCAATTCTGAGCGTTGAAGTTCACAAGTCTTAAAAGTTACCAAGGTTGGAGACCCCTGCGTTAGATTATATGGTCCATTGAACTAGATAGTTTCCAAGGTCCGTTCCAGCTCTATTCTGATTGATTGGATGCTCAAACACATTTGGGAATAGAAAACTAGATATGCCGCTTTGAATTCTTGGATGAAAGAGAAGATTCACACGCAATAAATGCTGCAAACATCCAAGAGTTCCGAGGTTGATTCCCAAGAAATATTCTCTTGGTTAAGAAATCTTCTCCCTTCTTCACTCCTTTAGAAGAACTCAAACTTAGAAAAGTGTCATCGTTCCATGACTTCTCACGGGATTAAACAAGTTCCCAAAATTATTGAAAATGTATTCAGTTCTGGTTGACTTCCACCCGTCTCTACTATTATTCAAAAAAGGCCATTGTTTTCCAGGTGATTTTTTTGAAAATGGAGAAGAAGGTAAAGAGGGAGGAGGAGGAGGAACAGACAGAAAAGGGGAAGGAGAAAAAAGAGAAGGACGAGGAGAAAGGAGGAGGAGGAAGAGGGGACGGAGAAAAAGGAGAACGAGAAAGAAATAGGAGAAGAAGGAGAGGGAGGAGAGGGAGGAGGAAGAGGAGGAAGAGGAGGAGGAGGAGGAGGAAAAAGAGAAAGAGGAGAAGGGGAAAAGGGGAAGGAGAGAAGAGAAGAGAAGAAGGAGAGGAAGGAGAAGGAGAGGAAAGAGAAAAATAAAGGAGAAGAAGGCGAGGAAGGAGGAGGAGAGAAGGAGAAGGAGAAGAAAGAGGAGGAGAAGGAGAAGCTGTTTTCATAATAATGAAGAACGATAAGGATATTTTTTCACAATAATATAGAAGGCAAAGGAGAAAATAAGTTTTTTTCATAACAAGAGAGAAGGAAAGGGAGATTTTTCTTATCATGCTAAAGATAGGGGAAGGAGTTGAGAACATTTATTTTTCATAATAATAGAGAAAGAAAAAGCTCCATATTAATTGAGCAAGCTTGGTGGATAACGCTGCCTATTTAAAGGGGAACAGAAGACTCAACCCTGGCTAGAAATGTATGTTTTTCCCCCAAATTGTATGGCTGGCTGGAAACCAGAATCCCAAGCCCGCCAACTACAACATTTCTATTACAAACTCCATCACCCACCAATCCCCCAGCTGGACAACCGCGGTGCCGCTCTGTTTTGTCACTTAGACCTGGGTGCGGCCTGGGTGGTTAGCATCACCTATGTTTTCCTTCCTTCCCCTTCTCCCCGCAGCAGCTCGGATTTGGGGGGAGAGAATGAGGTGTTCCTCTCCTCCCCTCCAGCCCAACCACTCCGTCCCCAGAGTAGAAAATATGATAGCAGTGTTCCAATATTTGAGGGGCTGCCATAAGGAAGAGGGGGTCAAGCTGAAGGCAGGACAATTAGCAACGGATGGAAACTCATCAAGGAGAGAAGCAACCTAGAACTAAGATGAAATTTCCAGACAGCGAGAACAATTAACCAGTGGAACAACTTGCCTCCAGAAGTTGTGGCTGCTCCATCACTGGAGGCTTTCAAGAAGAGATGGGACAACCATTTTGAATAAATGATCTGGAAGGGACCTTGGAGGTCTTCTAATCCAGCCCCCTGCTCAAGCAGGAGAACCTATAATATTTCAGACAAGTGACTGTCCAGTCTCTTCTTAAAAACCTCAACTTCTGAAGGGATTATTCCTTGTCTGGCCTTTGGGTGCCTTGGAAAATAGCTTGACCCCTTCCTCCTCTCTGTGGCAGCCCCTCAAATATTGGAAGGCTGCTCTCCTGTCTCCCCTGGTCCTTCTCTTCTCTAGACTAGCCAGGCCCAGTTCCCGCAACCGTTCGTTTTATGTTTTAGCCTCCAGGCCTTTCATCATCTTAGATAGATTCAAATTAACAGGGTTGGAAGGGATCTTGTAGGTCATCTAGTCCAACCCCCTGCCCAAGCAGGAGACCCTACACTGTTTCTGACTGATGGCAGTCCAGTCTCTTCTTGAAAGCCTCCAGGGATGAAGCTCCCACAACTTCTGTACCATGGGTTGATTGTTCTCACGGTCAGAAAATTTCTCCTTATTTCCAGGTGGAATCTTTCCTTGTTCAGTTTCCTTCCATTATTCCTTGTCTGGCCTTCAGGTGCTTGTGAAATAGCTTGACCCCCTCCTCCTCTCTGTGGCAGCCCCTTAAATATTGGAAGACTCTCCTGGTCCTTCTCTTCCCTAGACTAGCCATGCCCAGTTTTTTTGTTTGTTTCTCTCCTCTCCTTCATTCGGAGCGATCATCAAGGAAAGCATCCACCACTAAGATTTTGGCTTTCTCAGACCCTGACGGACAATTTAGTTTCATGCCAACCAAAACCGATTAATGGGCCAGATCCCTGGAAATGTCAGCGGCCGTTGAACTGTGTCCTTGTCTTCTCCGGAGGAAGCCTCCGTCTGCCTTTCGTCCCTGTTTTTGCAAAAGGGCGCTGAGATAATCAGCAATCCATTTGCCCAATTCCTTCATTTCCCAAATACAATGCTGAATGGGTCCCTGGGTGCTGGAAGGCGGCAGAGGTTAAACACTTAGTCCCAGTCCATAAAGTTTATATTCAGTCACACGCAGAGAGAGAGAAAAAATCCAGACTTCTCTGCATAAGTTCAGGACCCAGAACAGCCAAAGTAGAAAATCCCTGCAGGATTGCAAAAGTCTGGTAGTCTTCGACTTACAACAGTGTCCGTTCAGCGACGGTGCTGAAAAAAAGTGACTTAAGACCATGTTGCACACTTATGACCTTAGCAGTGTGGAAAGCCCCGTCTCCAGAGAATGAAATATTTTGGGGGATATTAAGAGGCAGAATATTATATTTTCCCAAAGGAGAAATGGAGAAACGTGTTCTTGGGGGCAGGAAGCAGACCACAGTCTTCCTTAACAGCCTCCAGCAGATGCCGGAAGTCTTTAGAAATGGATATTTGGTGCCCATTAAGAAATACAGGGTCAGCCTATTCAGAAGCAAAACACCTTCACCTCCAGCGATGGGATTAAAATGTACACCCTTCTCCACCCAAATTCTAAGAACAGGACAATGGCCTTTTGGGATATAACAGGATTAACCCACCACCATTAGGCTAGCAAAAGACACAGCACTCATTTCATTGCATAACATCTAGGGGCACTTCAAACATTGCCCAATCCCCAGCAGCATCCCAGAAACCTACAAAGAGCCACCCACACATTCAACCAATTGGTCAGCTGCCCCCGAACCACATGCTGTTGGTAGTTCTGCTCATCAATACTTTCATTTATTTATTTATTTTTATTTGTCGATTGCTTACAAGATAATAGGTATAAGTAAAAACATAGTTATGAATACATGGATACATACAAGAAAAATAATAAAAAATAATAAAAAATATATAAAAGAAACAATAGGACAGGGACGGTAAGCACGTTGGTGCGCTTATGCATGCCCCCTACAGACCTCTTAGGAAAATACATGGAATCCTTCTTTCCAATCAGCCTCCATTTTATTTCCAATACCTGGAATTAACAGAATAAGTCTCTCCATGTCTTCTGGTCTTTCACTACTTCTCTGAGTTATTCCAAAGGTACTTTTTCAAAAGGCAACTGGACTTGGTTTGTTTTTTTTTTGCTTGAAGATGTTTGGCTTCTCATTCATGAATAGAATAATAGAGTTGGAAGGGACCTTGGAGGTCTTCTAGTCCAACCCTCTGCTGAGACAGGAATCCCTATACCATTTCAAACAAGTGGTTATCCAATCTCTTCTTAAAAACCTCCAGTGTTGGAACATCTACAACTTCTGGAGGCAAGTTGTTCCACTGATTAATTGTTCTAATTGTTCTAATTGCTGGGAAGGAGAGGTCCATATAATTTTAATTGATAGTGATTATGATGATGGTGGCGCTTTTAACTCAAATGAATGAGCTTGATTTTTGAATATGTGCCATCAAGTTGAGCTCAACCCTTAGCAACCATCTAGATCAGAGGTCTCTAAACTTGGCAACTTTAAGACTTGTGGACTTCAACTCCCAGAATTCCTGAGCTAACCTGACTGGAGGAGGAATTCTGGGCGTTGAAGTGCACAAGTCTTAAAGCTGTCAAGTTTGAATATCCCTGATCTAGATCAGTGACTCTCCAATCTGGCAACTTTTAAGATGTGTGGACTTCAACCCCCAGAATTCCCCAGCTGGCCGTGCCAAGTTTGAGAAACAGTGATCTAGATAGACCTTCTCCAGGACAGGCCTTGGGAAAATAAACCCCAAACAAAACCAAACTATGCCAAGCATGAGTGAAGTCATTCCGCAGCTCTCTTGTTGGTGTCAACCTTTCCAGGTAGACTAGACAGGAAACACCCAGATGAGCTAATGCTACTTTACTGTAAGGCTACATTAACAGAAACCTGCAAGTCTGAAAGTACAAATCTCCTAACATCTCCTTTAAAGCCTGTTGAACCTAAGGTCTCTTCTGTGTGCATTATCCAGCTCTGGGCTCAGCTACCTCTTATCTGAGCAGCATCTCTTCTCCCCTGTCTCTCAAGGTCTTTCTCACATAGCATTTACAGCCGTCTCCTTTTCCCATCTATTATGCAGCTGTGGGCTATGCTGTCTCTTATCTGATCATTCCCTTGGCAGAATCTCTTCCCTCTGTCTCCCAAGGTCTTTCCTACATACCACCCCAGCCCTCTCCTTTGCAGTCCAAGAAACTAGGGAAGGTCTCCTCTAAGCTTCTTCAACTTAGAACTAAGGAGAAATTTCCCTGACAGTTAGAACAATTAATCAGAGGGACAACTTGCTTCCAGAAGTTGCAAGTTTTAAAGAAGAGGTCGGATAACCATGTGTCTGAAGTGGTGTAGGGTTTCCTGCCTAAGCAAGGGGGTTGGACTAGAAGACCTGCAAGGTCCCTTCCAACTCTGTTGTTCTTTTCTAAGCATCTTTCTCTACCTATTGTCTAGCTTTGGGATCTACTATTCCTTATGTGACCATTCCCTTGGTGGCATTTCTTCCCCGGATCTCCCAAGGTCTTTCCTACACACCATGACATTTGGATGAAACGAAGCTCTGAATTTTCTTCCTCCTTATCCCACTCTTCCCCTTTCCATCCAGTTCCAATATTGCATGGTCACTCCCTCTCAAGGTTCCTATAACTTCAATGCCTATTATCATTTTATCTCTGGCAGTAAGAATTCAGTCCACTATGGCTGACCCTCTAATTCCCTCCTCTACCATTCATGAGACAAAGTTGTCTGCTAAGTTTGTCAGGAATCTAGTCTGATCAGATGCAGAATTTGTCATCCAGTTGATGTAACAATCCCCCGTTCCTATTGTGGTGCACTTCTTATATCTCTTAACTGATTAGCTATTTCCTCTACTCTATTCCCACAATAGCAACCCAACCAGGTGAGGGTTGAACCCTTCTTGGCACAGAAGGCCTAAGTTCACCTGGGCCACCCTTAAAAGAAAAACACCTGGCTTTAGGCAACACTTGGAAGGGGTGACGCCAGGATGGATGAAATCAGCAGTTGAAATCTGAATGGGATAATGAGATTTCTTGTTTGAAGTGTTGGCTCTCCAGCAAATCTGGGCACTGCTTCAGGGGACAAGGGAGCAGCAGGCGTGATTGTAGGTTAACACACCAGGTTGAACCCAACAGCCTAAATTACACCCTCTTGCATGTCTTAGGAACGATCTGGTGGTAATGGCAGATCACAAAATTGTGTCTCACTTATTTTGGCCGTGTCATGCAGGGGAATTCACCGGAGAAAGCAATTATGTTTGGAGGAGTTAGCGGTAAAAGGAAACCACCCAAGAACATGGTGGCTGGACACCATCAAAGCTGACACCAAACACAGCATAGAACAACTCAAAGAAATAGTACAAGATCAGAAGACGTGTAGAGATCTGGCCTATAGAATCCCCAAAAGTTGGACACAACTGAATGGATAACATAGACTAAACTAGAGTAGACTAGAGACTAGAATAGGAGATGGAGAAGAATGAGAGAAAGAATAGAATAGAAGGAGAAGGAGAAGGAGAAGGAGAAGGAGAAGAAGGAGAAGGAGAAGGAGAAGGGAAAGAAGAGGGAGAAGGAGAAGAATGAGAGAATGGGAAGCAGAAGGAATTGAATGGAATAGAATGGAGGAGGAGGAAAAAGGAATGGAACGGAACAGAACAGAACAGAACAGAATAGAATTCTTCATTGGCCAAGTGTGACTGGACACACAAGGAATTTGTTTTGGTGCATATGCTCTCAGTGTACATAAAAAGAAAAGATACATTCATCAAGAATCATAGGTATAACACTTAATAGTAATCAAAGGGTACAGATAAGCAATCAAATCATACTAGGAAACATAATAATAAGCGATCAAATCAAATCAAATAATACTAGTAAGCAATCAATTTTTAAAAAATCATACAAGCCACAAAGTTACATTCATGCAGTCATAAGTGTGAGGTGATGGGTGAAAGGAAGGATGAGAAGATGAATAGTAATAGTAATGCAGACTTAGTAAATAGTTTGACAGTGTTAAGGGAATTATTTGTTTAACAGAGTGATGGCGTTCGGGGAAAAACTGTCCTTCTGTCTTGTTGTTCTGGTGTGCAGGGCTCTATAGCGTCATTTTGAGGGTAGAAGTTGGAACAGTTTATGTCCAGGATGTGAGGGGTCCGTAAATATTTGCACAACCCTCTTTTGGACTTGAGCATCATACAAGTCCTCGATGGATGGCAGATTGGTAGCAATAACAATCATCAACAGTCAACGTTGGCTGAGTCCAAGTCAACTAAGCAAGGTCAGGTTAGACCTTAGATGGGAATGGCCGAGCGCCCTTGACCTTTGGAGCTTGCAACAAAAGATTTCTGAGCCTGTACCCAATTTAAGGGGGTTGGGTTGCCCACTCCTGTGCCTACCACATGCCAGCTGCATAGACGGCCACGCCAAGCACCTTCTGCTCCACCGTACCTCCAAAGCAGGTTCTTGCAAGCCGAAGAGCTTGGATGGCTCCCTTGAAGAGATGCTGATGGGTGGGTCCCCACCCACCCTGGCCTGAACTCTTGACCTGTGGGATGTGAAGGTTGGAAAACTTGGAGTTCCCTCTGGATTGGCAGAGATTCCCTCAGGAGATGGCACCGGGAGCTGAAACCAAACCATCTCTGCTCCCATTAGTAGAGAACCGTCTTTGAAGCTGACAGTTGGATAATTACAGGAGCAATCAGCGTTGGGCGTTGCAGGAATTAAATGAAGGCTTGCAAAGGGCGTCAGGCTCCTGAGCTTGAAAGCTGTTACGGATGTATCATGATATTGTTATGACTGGCCAGCCATGATCAAAGGGCACCTCTCTGGTTTAGATAAGTACCCCGGAGCTGTTTTTTTTAGGGATCAACTGAACCTACTAGATGAAAACTTTGAGGTTGAACGTCCCAGGAACCAAGGCACCTGAAGTTATAAAATTGCACCCGTTTCAGGGAGTGCCTTATTTTTTTTTTTCCAGGTGGCATCAAGAAAATGATTACTTCTTTAGGCTGGGTCCTCTCCAGCAGGTGACCCACAGCCTCAAAAGAAAATGAACTTGCAAGAATGAGGCTAAGCAGTCGCCATCCTCTAATATGATAAACCACTATTCCTATAACTCAAACCAGGTTTCCAGGTTCGTACAGCACCTTGTGATAGTATGTCATAGTGTATATATATTAACTTTAATTATTAGTACAGGGAGTCCTCGTTTTACAACAGTTCATTTAGTGACCATTCAAAGTTACAACGGCACTGGAAAAAAGTGACTTATGAGCGTTTTTCACACTTAGCTGACTTGGTTGTAGCCAATCATATTGAGGACCTGGTTATTTTCTTTTTCTTTTCTTTTTGTACGTTTTAATTTTGTCTATCTTAAGACTATCTTCTTTAGAAAGGAATTCGAGTTTCTGACCATAGTAATAAAGGATGGGTTGATTGTGAAACTTGGGGTGTGGGGTGAATGGTAGTATTAGTATGGCTAGATGAAGTTCAAATGAAGATTTAAACATGGTAGGAAGATAAGTGGATTAGTTTATGATAGCAAAATAATGAAGATTCTGATAGGATGGGATGGGATAGGAGCAGGAGAGGAGAGAATGAATTAGAATTAGAATCAGAATCACCTCTGTGTGTGTCAAGAAGCTACTGCTATATAAATGTGTTTCATAAATAAATGAGAAGAGAGAGAGAGGAGAGAGGGAAGAGGAGAGGAGAGGAGAGGAGAAGAGAAGAGAAGAGATTTACCATACACGTCCTGGGTAAGAGTTAAAGAAGCTTCAACTCTTAAGCCAAGCACTTCCTCAAAAAGGCATCCTGATTCATATGAGTGACTGCAAATCAATCATTACATTTTCCTAGGGATTCTCTGCATATTAACAAGGAAAGGCACACAAAGAAAATGGGTACATTCAACCATCAAGGCAAATCTCATGGGCCAACAACCCAGCCACATAGTTGAACAGGAGACTTTGGAAGACTCCATTCCCTTTACATAATGGTCCACCCATGGCAGACCTCACCTGGCAGCTTGCTCAAAGGAGGAGGAAGAAGGAGGAGGAGGAAGAAGGAGGAGGAGGAGGAGAGGAGGAGGAGGAGGAGGAGGAGGAGGAGGAGGAGGAGGAGGAGGAGGAGGAGGAGGAGGAGGAGGAGGAGGAGGAGGAGAAAGAAAAAAAAGAAAAGAAAAAGAAAAAGAAAAAGAAGAAGAAGAAGAAGAAGAAGAAGAAGAAGAAGAAGAAGAAGAAGAAGAAGAAGAAGAAGAAGAAGAAGAAGAAGAAGAAGAAGAAGAAGAAGAAGAATGAGGGTGGCATCAAGAAAGTCATCAGCCAAGCATCCTTACATTCCACAAGTGATCTAAGTCCAACTCTTGATTTCCGTTACCTCTTATTTAGGGCCAATTTAGTGCTGATTGTTACTTGACTAGTTTCTTGTGTACAGGTGTGCCCATAAATCAACTTAACTGAAACTTCACGTGTGCTTCCGAGTCTTCATACTTGATGAAGCCAAATTGTGTGGGCCGCTTTTGACATTTCAGCTTTTTTCAGAGTTCTCATTCCTGGCATGGCTGCCGAGGCACTTTCAGCCTGTTTCCTCCTTAGAAAAAGGCCAAATTGTGGGTGTGGGTGGTGAGCAGAGGGAATGGGAGGGAAATCAGGCAGGAAGCTGCTACTTGGCTTAAGGTGGCTGGGCTCTCTTGAGTTATTTCCAGTCAACCTCCTGGCTTTGTCCTAGCAGCTCACAAATCTTGTTTTCGCCCTCATAAAAGTGTCAAGCTGTCTTTTGAAACCCATTCCAGTTATTTGTTTCAATGGCATAGATTTTGGGGGGAGGGGGTTTCTCTACATCCCAGCTGGGTCTCCAGCTTATCTCTTGATCTGTTCCCACCAAGGGGAACGGATGATTTCCCATATTAAACTTTGCCTTCCAGTTGAATCCCAGTTTTGAAATGCACCTCTGATGGTTGGACCTATCTAAAGTGAGATGCTGTCTTTCAAATGTTGATATGTGCTTGTTGCATCTGTGAGTCAATCTTGTTTAGCTCACTGTAACCGCATTGCCAAAAAGGCATTAAGAGTTGTAAATCTAATCTTTTTTTTAAAAAACAAATTTTATTAATTTTAAAGACAAACAAATCATCATTAACCATTACATACATAAACCTTTTTCCATTAAAATTTTTTACAAGTCAAATAAAACCTTATTTTATACAATATAATTCTATTTTAAACCATTTCCATATGAGCATACAAATACCTCTTATCCAATTTCTCTTTGTAAATCTAATCTTAAATCGTAAATCAAATCTAATCTTACGAAGCTTCTCCTCTGGTAACATTGAATTGCTAACTAGGGCATACAAAACCTTTGCTAGACCAATACTCAAATACAGCTCATCTGTCTGGAATCTGCACTGTATATTGGACATTCACGCAATTGAGCGAGTCCATTTCACGAGAAGAGTACTACACTCCTCTGCTCGCAACAGTATACCCTACATCACCAGGCTTAAAATTTTGGGCTTGGACAACCTTGAACTACACCGCCTACTGTTGGTCAAGTGTAGTGCACAACATTATCTGCTACAATGTCCTACTTGTCAATGACTACTTCAGCTTCAACCGTAACAATACAAGAGCACACAACAGATACAAAGTCAATGTTAACTACTCCAAACTTGATTGCAGAAAGTATGACTTCAACAACAGAGTGGTCAATGACTGGAGTGCACCACCTGACTCTGTTGTTACATCCTCAAACCCCCACTCCTTTACTCTTAAACTATCCACTATTGACCTCACCCCATTCCTAGGATGTCTGTAAGGGGGCGTGCATAAGCTCACCATCGTGCCTCCCGTCCCTGTCCTATTGTCCCCATTTATTTGTACCTATTTCCTGTATTCATACTCATGTTTATTCTTATATCTATTATCTTGTAAGCGACTGACAAATCAAATAAATGAAATGAAATAATAAATGAAATAAAATAATAAATGAATAAATTGGGCACTGTGTGCTGCCAGCCCTCATGGAGAAAGTCTCTTTGATTTCCTCACTGTTCAGCTAAACTTCCTCAATGCAATGTCTGCCCAATTCTGAAGATGACAAAATGCTTTGAAAACTTGAAGTCACGGTAGCTAAAAATACCCCAGATTTTTGCAATAGTTAACAGTAAATTAACTAGCAGATAGCAAATCATACACAATGAGATGCTGGCTGACCAATTAGCAGTGATATGTGTTTGTTGCAGCTTGAGATGGATAAACACAGTGGTAATATCTACCGGTTTGGACCGGTTTTGCTGAACCGATAATAAAAAAAGCTCCTCTTTACGTCTGCCCAGTGCTGAAGATGGCAGAATGCTGTGACAACTTGAGGCCACAGTAGCTAAAAATACCCCAGAATTTTTGCAATACACGCAGTCCTCGGCGTGTGACCACAACTGAACCCAAAATTTCCACCGCTAAGTGAGGCATTGGTTCAACGAGTTTTGACACCCTTTTTATGACCTTTCTTGCCCAAATTGTCCAGTGAATCACTGCCATTTTTAGATTAGTAACACGTTTGTTAAGTGAATCTGTTCCCCACTGACTTTGCTTTTTTTTTTTTTTTGCAAAAGGGGATCACGTGACCTTGGCACACAGCCACGGTCATAAATGTGAACCGGTTGCCAAGCCGCTGAATTTTGATCGCATGACCGGGGGGCTGCAAGGGTCGTAAGGGTGAAAAAACGGTCATGTCACCTTTTTTCAGTTCCTGTAGCTTAAATCACACCCGGGAATTTCCTCCTGAGTCAAGAAAGACTCAAGAAAGACATGAGATCTGGACAAACCAAAAGCCCAAGCAGAGTTGTTCCCTTCGGCCAGATGAGAATCCATTAGGCACATTGGCAAAGGATCATATGCCCTTTATTCCTTAGCAACCCAAATCTCCTTGCCTTTTCCCATCTTCAGAGCTTAGCTCCCAAATCAACATGTAAAGACATTCAGCCAGCATGGATGATTAAGGAATCTTCTCTTTTAAAAGCGCTGGATCTCGTTTCTTCCCTTGAAACGGCGCCAGGAAGAGAAACAGAGAAAGAAATGGGGAAAAAAACAGACTCATAAATCTGACAAACTCTGGGGCGGTTGGCAGATCCCTCAAGGATGCAGCCCAAGTGGTCAAGCTGCACAAGACCGGTGGAATTTGATGGAGACGTTGCTGACTTTCCCCTTATTCTTGAACCCGCGCTCAAGAGTTGCTCCAGTTCGTATTTCAAAGCCGCAGATTCCTGCCCCCAAAAGCCTGCATTCTCCAGATTTGTTCAATTCTCCTAATTGTCAGCCATCATGCCCTTGAATGGGAAATTAGATAGAGACTCAGATCAGAGAAAGCAAGCTTTCTGCAGTTGTTCCTATCAATTTTGCTTTGATCTGCAAATCCAGTCCTTCCAACTCTGGGCCCCATTTCTAAATTGGATTCCAAGGTGTACCCACCCAGAATTGCAGATACGTAAATGTGCCAAAGAATGGCATGTCTGAAGCTGAAACAACTCTGAAACAAGCTCAGGAAGAGGAGAAGGCGGAGCCACGTCGCCGCGCTACAGCTGTAATTTCGGGGCTCCGAAGTTACAGCTGATATCTTCGCCCCTGGTCGGTCCAATGGACCTAAACCGTCCCGTAGAGACGGTGATAGTAAGGGGCGCGTTCTGTTGATCACAGGGACACCGCAAGTCCCTGGTGGATCCAGAAGAAGCCCCTTTACCATCGGCGGAGAGGCAGCCATTAAGCTGCTGAAGCAGGGACAGCTCCGGAAGGAAGAGAAGAAAGAAAGAGAAAGTGTATCGGCTGGTGAGAATTTTTATTTATTTATTTATTTGGGATAAGGACACCCTAGAAGTCCACAAGTCTTAAGATGGCCAAGTTTGGAGACCCCTGCTTTACAGCAACTGTATTTTGAGAGCAATGAATCGGGAAGAAGTGAAACCACGCAAGGTTGTTTGTTTGCACACCATGTCAGGGTCAAGAAATCAGGAGCCAGGATTGAGTTCAAAAGTGGTCTTACTAGTTTATCTCATGCAACAGTTGGAAGAAACAGCCACCTGGTTCAGTTCCAAGCGGGGAGAAAGACGCTGGAAACATGGAGATTGATAAGGTCTTGGGATTTAAGAGCTGACCAACAGTGAAGCTGATGCAATATATGGCTGAATGCAATGAAGATGAATCAGCATTGGTACTGCCCCTTTAAGACTGGGGATGGATTCTACCCCTTTAAGAGGTGTTTATATAAAGGCAGCCATTAGAGGGCGTGTCCTCTCTCCTTGTGTCCGGTATCCATTGCAAAGTTCTCCATGCAGAATTAAGAAGATTGGTTGCTTGTAAGCTATTTTGCCTACCATATATATTTCTGTATATGTCTTGTAGAAAAACCACTGTTAAATGTCTAAGTGTCTGTGTGTTGTGTTTTGCTTCTGGGTTGTCTCATAATAGTAATCACGCTGCAAACACTCTGACAGAGGTTGATTGGAAAGATGGTTCCATGAAGCAGAACCCCATGGGTTATGGGCAGCCGACCACATGGAGTTGAGAGAGGGTGGTATTCATACCTTCTCTTGGGCTTTGCGCTTGAGCTTCCTGTTCCTGGGCAAAAACATGTCTTCTATTGCCTGTTGCAGGGGTCATAGCTAACTTTGCAGGTTGTCCGAGTCCCAGGTTTGGTTGAAGTTTGCTGGGCGATGCAATGTCCCCAGGTGATTGTGCCATGTGGTGAGCTCAGCTGCTAGATGGGTTAATCCTATTATGTCCTGGAGGGCCATGTCTTAATCCCATCAACCTGGAGCCTTTTGTCTTGTAGATACGCTGACCCAGTCTTTCTTTAATGGGCACCAAATACCTGCTGGGAGCAGGGAGCTGCTTTCAGTCTTTAAAACAGGTTTCTTATTTTATCATCCAGGGAAATATAATACTCTGCCTTTTTTAATATTTCCTAAAATATTTCATTCTTCTAGGAGAGGGGGGTGTCTTCCCTCACAACCTACACGAAAGAATCTGGTCTACTAACTGTCAAGGTGACTTGGCACTAAATAAGCCAACATACTTCAAAGTGGGCTGGACTTGCAATTGACCAATATGGATTTTGTCAATGCTGATGGAGTTCAAGAGGTGCTTCTGATGTTTTGGGACTGCACCCTGTTATTAATATTAATATTAACCTAATATTACACATATTATGACATCATAGGTTATAGGGAAAAATCTGATGTGTATGAAGGCTAACACTCGCTAAAGATTGCAGGAACTGGGTATGTCTCATCTAACGAAGAGAAGGACTGGCCATCTTCCAGTTCTTGAGGGGCTGTCTCAGAGAAGAGGGGGACAACCTATTCTCCAAAACACCAAGGACAAGAAGTAACGGATGGATGCTTATCGAAAAAAGATGTGACCTAGAACTAAGGAGATATTTCTTGTCTGGGAAAACAATTAATCGGTGGAACTGCTTGCCTCTACAAGTTTTGGGTGCTCCATCATTGGAGGTTTTCAAGAAGAGATTGGACAGTCCAGAATGGTATAGGCCTAGGGTCTCCCACTTGAGCAAGGAGCTGGATTAGAAGACCTCCAAAGTCCCTTCCAACTCCATGATTATGTATTCTGAAAGAATTGGCAGCTGCTGACTTCCCATTATTGTGAACAGATTATAAAATAATAGTGATCCAAGGACCTTCTCCATGGAAAACATATGTTCTTACCATAAAGCTCTGGCCTCTAGCTCAAAATAAACCTTTTTTTTTGTAATTTACCATTTGCCAGCTTGGGAAAGCATGTCCTGTTTTCGCCATGAAGCTGGCAGACAGGATTTAGTTAACCAGGCGGGGTCCGACTTAAGGGAAATAGATCCGTCCCATAGATCTCCTTGAGTCAACAGCTCTCGTATTTGCAAGAGTGTGAAACAATATTGATTCAAGATTTGCATGAAAAGCAGCATCTCTTTCACAGGACAAATTAACTTCCCAATGGGGCCTAATTAGCATCTTCTCTCTCTCTCTCTCTTTTTCCTTCTCTCTTTTGTCCACTCGGTGATACCAAAGAGTGTTTACTCACTCACTTCAGAGATAATGTAAACAAGGCCTGCTGCAAATTTTAGCCCTGTTGTTTGGAGCAGATAATAAAACCAAGGCCTAACCTGAGTGGCTTTTTAGCTAGCATGGAAAAATAAGTCTGGAGGCTCAAAATTGTGAGATGTTGGGGAAAAAAAGATGGTTGGAGGTTGTACTGTATATAAGAAGATAGTATGAACTTTGAGATGAATTTCACATCTTCAGATTAAGTAACCTGCAGAAGATGCCTTCATCCTGCAGTGGAAGGAGGAGGAGGAGGAGGAGGAGGAGGAGGAAAGGAAGAAGGAGAAGGAGAAGAAGAAGGAGGAGGAGGAGGAGGAGGAGGAGGAGAAGAAGAAGAAGAAGAAGAAGAAGAAGAAGAAGAAGAAGAAGAAGAAGAAGAAGAAGAAAGAAGAAGAAGAAGAAGAAGAAGAAGAAGAAGAAGAAGAAGAAGAAGAAGAAGAAGAAGAAGAAGAAGAAGAAGAAGAAGAAGAAGAAGAAGAAGAAGAAGAAGAAGAAGAAGAAGAAGAAGAAGAAGAAGAAGAAGAAGAAGAAGAAGAAAAGAAGAAGGCCATGCCAAGAAGTTCTACCAAAGGAGGTAGGTGAAGATGCAACAGTTGAAGAGCTGCTGTTTACTTCCTTATCAGAAAAACGTTGGACTATGCAAAGAAAAAGATAAGCCATGGTCCTTGTGCTCCAGGCTGATAAAGGCAGAGATAAAGAAGGCTGTTATCTTATCGGTTCTGTTTGCAATAGCCTTCCCAGCGGTGTCCGCTATAATTTCCAAATTACAATATCAACAGCCGTGGTGAAGCACCATTGTCCTTCGAGTGTTTGCTGTATTTCATCACCCTCTTCTGTTCACCCGGCGGCTTCACCTGTATCGCCATCAAGTAGAGTTTCATCCTGCAGCAGGTGGGGAATGAGTGTGCGAGTGTGCCTGTCTGCACAAACAACACATAATGCACCGTCCATAAGGACTCACAGACTCAACTTATAACACCTCACCTAATAAAATATCCAGGAAATACAGAGAGACCTCAACTTACAACGGTTCATTGAGGGACCGTTCGAAGTGAGAAGGGGCACTGAAAAAAGTGACGAATGGCCGTTTTTCACACTTGTGACCATTGCAGCATCTCCGTGCTGTCATGATCCAAACTCAGAGGCTTGGCAACCAACTTCTATTTATGATGGTCTCAGTGTCCTGGGGTTACGTGATCCCCTTTTTACGGCTTTCTGAGCATCAAAGTCCAACTTAACAATCTTGTTACTAATTTTAACAACTGCAAGGGTTCACTCAACAGTGGTGTCAAGACAGGACATAGAACGGGGCAAAATTCACTTAGCAAATGTCTCGCTCAGCAACAGAAATGTTGGGCTTGATTGTGGTCATCCAAGACTATCCACTCTGATCTTTTTTACATGGAAATACTATAGCCAAAGATGATGCGGTGGCTCAGTGGCTAAGACGCTGAGCTTGTTGATGAGAAAGGTTGGCAGTTCGGCGGTTCAAATCCCTAGTGCCACATAATGGAGTGAGTTCCTGTTATTTGTCCCAGCTTCTGCCAACCTAGCAGTTCGAAAGCACGTAAAAATGCAAGTAGAAAAATAGGGACCCCTTTGGTGGGAACAGCGTTCCGTGAGCCTTCAGCATTTAGTCCTGCCGGCCACATGACCACGGAGACGTCTCCGGACAGCGCTGGCTTTTTGGCTTTGTAAAGGAGATGAGCACCAGCGCCCCCTACAGTCGGAAATGACTAGCACATCTTATGTGCGAGGAGAACCTTTACTTTTAGCTTTACTGTAGCCCGATCAGCATGAAGCAGTTTCTCTGAAAGTGGCCAAATTCTGCTAAGCTGTATGTACAATTAGGCAAACTTTTAACTGCTCCCTATTTACCCTCCATCGATTGCAATGGTGGATTGTCTCTGTCTCTTTTTTATTTTATTTTATTTTTCTGTTATTATTGCTCTGTGCTTTTAATTTGCTGATCAGTGACCTTTATTCATTGACACAAATAGACACACACACATAATATGAGCATTTTTCCTTGCTAAGTTTTTTCTTATGATCCTCACCGTTTTGGGGGCCTTTCTAAATTTCTGTTTGCCACCGCTGGTGGATGGGCAATTTTGAAAAAGGCCGGAAAGACTATCCCATAAAACCAATATTTTCTGCAGGTCCAGCTGGCCGTCCAGGGGTGCTTGGGAGAGAGGCATTAATGCTTGAACAAACCCGACCAATGCCAGAGTAACCCCCCAATTTCAAGGGGGATTATCCTGCTGCAGGAGCGGTTCACGGCAGGGTCTGGAAAGCGACAACAGCTGTCGAGCACAACCAATCCAACCGTGATACCAGAATAAGAAGAAGACTGTTCAGTTCATATGGGCAGGAGTGGAGATGAATTTCACAAAAGGAACACACTGAGGAGGAACATACAACCATAACAAACTCTGGGTGGAGGAGCAAAATACGCACGCCAACCATCTGGTAAGGGTTATATGGGGAAATGAGATAGCATCCTAACTATAACATCTGTTATATATTTCTATATTCTGAATGAAGGATTCACGATGTCTAAGTATATATCATTATCTATCTATCTATCTATCTATCTATCTATCTATCTATATCTATCTATCTATCTATCTATCTATCTATCTATCTATCTATCTATCTATCTATCTATCTAACTAACTAACTAACTAACTAATTATGCTAGCCTGCAGTTTTCACCATGTTTATAATAAAAGAATGCATTTATATTTTTATGCCCAACTTATGGGAAGGAAGGAAGGAAGGAAGGAAGGAAGGAAGGAAGGAAGGAAGGAAGGAAGGAGGGAAGGGGAAGGGAAAAGAAGATGGACAACAGTCTTATTTTGTTTTGCAATAACATTTATTCCCTTTTCAAAAGGAGGAGGTGGTGGTGGTCAAGGAAAGTGTGGTGGGAACATAGAAGTGTGTAAATCCTTTAAAGATTGAAGTTTTCTATTAAGGCAACATCAATGAAATGACCAATGGTAACTTGTTGAAATGAGATGTTGATCATTCAGTTCAATGTTTTTATAGTACTCAAGTTACAACCATTCACTCAGTGACCATTTGAAATTACAATGGTCCTGAAGGAAAGGACTTACAACGGGTCTTCAAAGTTCAACACAACTTTCGGATAGGCAGTTTGAAGGAATGAAGGAAAGTAATTTGGGAAGCACAGCACTACGGGAAGAAGCCACGGAGAGCAGAGTTACTAAACCTTAAAGTATGGGAAATCCAAGGGAATGGTGATGCTGATACCATCAGTTCTCCCAAGCTGCCTCTTGGCTGAACCCTTCCTGGGTGGTGTGCTTATACAACACCAGGTAGCGAAAGTTGAATCATAGGCATAGCTACCTAGCCACATCAAAGGAGGACCTTCCGAGCAAAGGAGAAGCCGCATCAAAGAGAAACGGAGAGGCAACACCTTCCATGTGATTGCTCCACGAGGAATATCTGAGGTGGGAAAATTCCCTTTGGCAGGTCGTGACCTTGGTTCTGGCAGCGTGTGGGAAAGCTGCGCTTCCCAAGGTCTTCTTTGAAGTCACAGGAAGCCAGCAGGATTGGGAGTGGAGGATGCAAGTAATGGAGAACTTGGGATGTTGATGATATGAATGGGTGTGTGTGTGTGTGTGTGTGTGTTGTGTTGTGTGTTTGGCTTTCCTTACCATGTTCACTGTCTGGAGTATATCCATACTTCTCCCATAGTGGTGGTTTTTAGAACATGGAATAACAAGGGACCCTGGAGATCTTCTAGTCAAGGGTCTCCAACCTTGGCAACTTTAAGACTTGTGGACTTCAACTCCCAGAGTTCCTCAGCCAGTGAGGAACTCTGGGAGTTGAAGTCCACAAGTCTTAAAGTTGCCAAGGTTGGAGACCCCTGTTCTAGTCCAGCCTCTTGCTCAAGTTTTTTTTATTGATGTATTGATTTATTTGATTTGTCAATTGCTTACAAGATAATAGGTATACGAATAAACATGAGTGTGAAATAGATACAAATAAGTGGGGACAAAAGGACAGGGACAGTAGGCACAATTGTGCAACTTATGCACACTCCTTACAGACGTCCTAGGAATGGGGTGAGGTCAATAGTAGATAGTTTAAGGGTAAAGGAGTGGGGATGTAACAACAGAGTCGGGTAGGGCATTCCAGGCATTGACCACTCTGTTGCTGAAGTCGTACTTTCTGCAATCAAGTTTGGAGAAGTTAACATTGAGTTTGTATCTGTTGTGTGCTCTTGTATTGTTGCGGTTGAAGCTGAAGTAGTCATTGACTGGCAGGACATGGTAACAGATAATTTTATGTACTATGCTTATGTCGGACCGAAGGGGGTGTAGTTCTAGGTTGTCCAACATTTTAAGCCTGGTGGTGTGGGGTATTCTGTTGCGAGCAGAGGAGTGTAGTACTCTTCTCGTGAAATACTTCTGGATTCGCTCAACTGTATTAATGTCTGATATACAGTGCGGATTCCAGACAGATGAGCTGTCCAGTCTGTTCTTAAAAACCTCCATTGATGGGGCATCCACAATGTCTGGAGGCAAGTTGTTCCACTGATTAATTGTTCTCACTGTGAGGAAACTTCTCCTTAGTTCTAGGTTGCTTCTCTGCCTTGTTTAGTTACCATTCATTGCTTCTTGTACTTTGGAGGTGCTTTGGAGAATAGGTTTCAGGTGCTTTGGAAAATAGGTTGACTTCCTCTTCTTTGTGGCAGCCCCTCAAATATTGAAAAACCTCAGGTCACCCCTAGTCCTGCTTTTCCTTAGACTCAATACCCCTGTTTGTGCAAACCACAGCCTACAAGGCATGTATTTTTTAATCTGTATGTTTTGTTTTTCGGTTTTTGGATGATCATTTTAAAAGCAATAAAAGGATCAAAAGAAAAACAAGGCTACCTTTGTTTTGACAAGGATTTGTGTTTTTCCTCCAAGCTCATGGGCAACCCATTGGTATGGGTTCCACCAAACAGAACTGCCCAATTCCTAAAGACATGACCTTCTGAACTTCCAAAATCAATGGCGCTTCTTGGGTGGCTTGGTTTCTCAAGGGTGTGGCTCTTCTCATGTTCTGGGAATGCTTGGACACCCAACATTCTAATGCCTGGGAACCAGATACTATCTTGATTATCTTCATAAAACCCCCGAGGACTCATAAGGCACTTAATTGAAGCTAAGCTGATTCCTCTTTCAAGTTGATTCACACAAGGGAGGATTTGCCCCGTTTATGAACTGGAAGCGTTAGACAAGCTGAAGATCCCCTGATGGCATAGGGTCATCTCAAGGTATTATGAACATAGAATCCTAGGGCTGGAAGAAGGGACCTTAGAGGTCTTCTAGTCCAAGCCCCTGCCCCAAGATAAGGCCCTGCAGCAAAAGAAACTCCTTGGGAGCATAGCTTTGCTGATAACTCCACACGGGCACAGAAGAAGCGAAGCCAGTTCTGAGGTGACTCCATGGTGGCCGTACGTCGAGAAAACAATCAGGTGTTTGCAACCGCCTATGGCTCAAATATGAAAATCAATCTTTTTGTAAGGACATCTGCACGCATCCGCCGGCAACATTGATGGAATTAATAAAGTTTGACAATTTTAATTATCTTTTTATCCATGCTTGTCTTGGTTCAGTTAAAACCCGCATTAAAAAAAAAACATGTTAGATTTAATTTATGTGTGTATTAGGTTGGGAATAAATATTTAATCCCTTAAATATCCCCCTGAGCATTTCCTGGGGTGTAAGCCCGCAACGGTAGATTTAATTAGCTTCTCGAGTTTTAAGTACTTCATTATTACGGATTCCTGTTGTTAACTAAGCACAGAACATGAGAAATTGTTTATCACCATCATGCATTTAATAGTTATTATTTGCATTCACTTGCAGCCATCATAAATCACCTCCCCCAGTGGGAAAGCCAGTAGAGAAAGTTGCAAGTCGTAGTCCTGTGAAGTCTCACTTAATAACCAGTGATTCACTTAATCATCAGCATCATTTAATGACCCCATAATCCCTTGTGGGGTGGAGTCTGGGTAGAGCCCACTGCAACTACATAGCCAAAAAGGCATTAAGAGTTGTTAACCTAATCCTACGTAGCTTTTTCTCTGGTCAGTTCATCAGTCTGGAACCCACATTACGTATCTGATATTAGCACAATTGAGAAAGTCCAGAAATATTTCACAAGAAGAGTTCTCCACTCCTCTACTCGTTGTAGAATACCTTATGCCACCAGACTTGAAATTCTAGAACTAGAAAACCTTGAATTACGCCGTCTTCGGTCTGATTTAAGCATGGTATATAAAATCATACATTGCAATGTCCTACCTGTCAATGAATACTTCAGCTTCAACCATAACAACACAAGAGCACACAATAGATACAAACTCAAAGTTAACCGCACCAAACTTGATTGCAGGAAATACGACTTCAGCAATAGAGTGGTCAATGTCTGGAATACTCTACCCGACTCTGTAGTTTCTTCCCCAAACCCCAAAAACTTTAACCTTAGACTGTCTACTATTGACCTCACCCCTTTCCTAAGAGATCTGTAGGGGCGTGCATAAGCACACCAACGTGCCTACCGTCCCTGTCCTATTGTTTCTCTTATTCTTTTATTTTTCTTATATGTACCCATTTCATGTATTCATAACTATGTATACACTTATACTTACTATCTTGTAAACAATTGGCAAATAAAATAAATAAATAAATAAATGAATGGAGCTGAGTGTTTACTGGCTGGATGCCTTTCCTGTTGCCAGAGCGGAGTTTTGTTCGGCAGATATATTCCCATTGTGCCCAGAGAGAGAAATATCTGCCTAGGATCAAACTCCCAGCCTTCTGATTGGGAGGCATGAGCTCCACCTCTAGGCCACCGCACCTCTCTCAGGGATTCACTTAATGATTACAGGAAAAAGGTCATAAAATCAGGTGTGAAAAGGTCATGGAATCAGGGATCGTAAATCAAGGACTTTATGTTGGATGGATTACAGGCCCTGAAGTACGTCCGTACACATAAAATTTTGTGCAGGGTACAGGAATGAGACGGGGAGCAAACCATTCACATCACAAAAAGAATATAGGTAGTCCTCGACTTATGACCACAGTCGAGCCCCAAAATTTCTGCTGCTAAGTGAGACTGCTGTTCAGTGTCTTTTGCCCCATTTTCAGACCTATCAATGCCACCGTTGTTAAGTGAATCATCGCAGTTGTTAAAGGAATCCGGCTCCTTTGCTCTTCAGATGGTCGCCAAAGGGGGACCACATGACCCCAGGGGCACCATGGCAACCATCATAAATACGAGTCCATTGCTGAGCCTCCGAGTTTTTCATCATGTGAGCACAGGGGATGCTGCAATGGTCAGGAGCGTGAAAAACTGGTCGTATGTCATTGTTTTTAACGGCCCTTGTGACTTTGAATGGCAATTGAATAAACTGTTGTAACTCAAAGACTGCCTGTGTTGATCTATGCATCAGTGATGGGATTCAAAAAATTTTTTACTACCGGTTCTGTGGGCGTGGCTTGGTGGGTGTGGCAGGGGAAGGAAACTGCAAAATCTCCATGCTTCCCCATCCCACTAACCTGCTTTCCAGCTCTGTTCTCCTGTGCAGGGCAACCAAAGGAGACCCAGCCGATCAGCTAGGACTCAATGGGAGGCAGAGAAGAGATGGGGTTGGCGGGGCCAGTCAGAGGTGGGATTTGCCGGTTCTCCCGAACGACTCAAAATTTCCACTTTCGGTTCTCCACAACCGGTCAGAACTGGCTGAATACCACCTCTGATACGCATGCCAAAATTTCTGGGCATGTACTGTGTGTTTCTGCAAGTTATAGAGCACAGCTGTTTTATCTGAGCATCAACACGCAGGGACAGATCCGTAAGGATGCTAAGCTGTCTGCATTGAATGCTACAGGGAGGAGGAGAGGAACATGTGGTAGAGTCTTGATTTTGCACAAATCTGCAAATCTAGGAGGTCTCCTTGGTTTTTCTCTTGAGGTTGGTTGTTTTCTTTCTTTTATACTCTGTTTTATTGGTTTATAACAGGGGTCCTGAAACGTGGCAACTTTAAGACTTGTGGACTTCAACTCCCAGAATTCTGGGAGTTGAAGTCCACAAGTCTTAAAGTTGCCAAGTTTGGAGACCTCTGGTTTATAATGTAGCATACAGAGAAAATACAAAAGTAAATAATAGGAAAAATAGGGGAGGGAAAAGGGAAGGGAAAAAACAAAGAAAAGGCATAGACTTTCAACTTCTTTTGGTGCAGTAGAACAAGGCATTTACACCTAACCTCAACTTTTTACTTCTAAACAATAGAACTTTACTTTTTTTACTTCTTTTTTTACTTCTACATTAACCGCACGGTGGCTCAGTGGCTAAGTTGCTGAGCTTGTCAATCAGAAAGGTCAACAGTTCAACGGTTCGAATCCCTAGCGACGCGTAATGGAGTGAGCTCCCGTTCCTTGTCCCAGCTTCTGCCAACCTAGCAGTTCGAAAGCATGTAAAAAAAATGCAAGTAGAAAAATAGGGACCCCTTTGGTGGGAAGGTAACAGTGTTCCGTGCGCCTTCGGTGTTTAGTCATACCGGCCACATGACCATGGAGACGTCTTCGGACAGCGCTGGCTCTTCGGCTTTGTAATGGAGATGAGCACTGGCCTCTAGAGCCAGAAACGACTAACACGTAGGTGTGAGGGGAACCTTTACCTTGATAGTTTTAAACTAGTCATTTCCTATCTAATCGTTAAAACCCAAAATCAAAGTTTCATTTTGTTTCTCCACCTCGAGCACAAAGTGCAGAAGCAGTTTCCAGGTAGAAATAAAAGTATTTATATATATTTTTCATTAGTCAAAGCAGATCATTTAGCCATCTCTGTTAACTCCATCAATTTTTGCCCATTGTGGGAGTCAACTTCTATGCTTGGCTGTTTTCTTGCAGATGATTCATTACCCAAACTAGGTAACTCATCACTGCTAGTCCTCAAGCACTGATGATGTTACCTAGTTTGGTTAATGAAATGTCTGCAAGAAAACAACCAAGCTCAGAGAACACTGTCAACCCTGAGCTACAAATATTCTCGTTTTTTTAGTACCTCAAATCTATGCATGCACCCCTGACTTAGCCAATTTAAGGTAGCACATGGAATTCTTCATTTTGATTCTCCTCTTATTTTTTTTCTTGTCAATGTTTAATAAAGACTTAATACCTTAATGAGAGCAAAGAGGACTTAATTATGGACTTAGAGAATATTTAATACTTTAATGGAAAGTAAACACTTAAAGGAATTATTTAAGGTTAAAAAAATGCACACACAAGTACGCACAGACAATCAATTATGAAAGAATTTTAAAGTATCAGATTCTGGGCCAGGGGTACAGGGAGGAAAAGGGATGGGTGCTTTTGGTCTAGGTTTAATTTTCCCATGCAGGAGCATCAACTATGGGGTGTAAGATTCTAGTATGTTACTGCAATGTTGGTTAACGCTCACTTGGTTCCTCAGATGGACCACAGGAAAATCCTTCCTCTTTATTACTCTCTGTTGGAGTTGGCTAACATTGCAGTAGCATCCAGCCACAAAGTAGAGCCCTTCACCCCAAGAATATAGCCACTTTCATTCTGGGAGGGGTCAAGCTATTTTCCAAGGCACCCAAAGGCCAGATGAGGAACAATGGATGGAAACTGATCCAGGAGAGATTCAACCTGGAAATAAGGAGGAATTTTCTGACCGGGAGAAAGTTGAACAGAAGTTCATGGAACAGAAGTTGCCTGCATATGTTGTGGGAGCTTTCATCGCTGGAAGCTTTCAAGAAGAGACTGGACTACCATCAGTCAGAAATGGTGTACGGTGTCCTGCTTGGGCAAGGGGGGGGGTTGGACTAGATGACCTACAAGGTCCCTTCCCACTCTGTTAATCTGTGTTCTGTGTCACCTCAGAATCTGCCATGTTAAAACCCAGCTCTCTCCATGGTTGAATATCACCTCAGAGTCCTCCATCTTGAAAACCTGGTCCTGTTAGCTCTTCAGTATCCCTTCAAAGGCTGTTCTCTTGAAGACGCTGTGGGTATAAGCTCTCCTGCCTTCAGCAGGGGGTTAGACTAGACGATCTCAGAGGTCCACTCCAGCCCTATGGTCCTATGTTCAACCTCAGCTTGGAATTGAAAGTCATCTTAGCTCTTCAGTATCACCTCAAAGGCTGTTCTCTCTGGTGAACATGCTGGTGTAAGGCACTGCTGGTGTAAGGTTCTCCTTCCTTGAGCAGGGGGTTGGACTAGACCACCTCTGAGGTCCCCTTCCAGCCCTGTGGTTCTACACTCTACCTCAGCTCGCCTGCCTTGGAATCCAAGTTCATCTTGGCCCTTCAGTATCACCTCAAAGGCTGTTCTCTGGAAGACTTTGCTGGTATAATTTCTCCTGCCTTGAGCAAGGGGTTGGACTAGAAAACCTCTGAAGTTCCCTTCCAGCCCTAGGGTTCTTTCGTTCTACCTCGGCTCTTCAAGCGACACCTCTCCTGCCTTGGAATCCAACCCTTAACCCTGTCTGTCTGACAACACTTGGCTGGAAAACCTGAGATTTCTTGGAGGGGGGTGGAGCTGTTGCCGCTTGGAGCAATTAAGGAAAAGCATCTTTGGCCTTGTCATTAACAAATGGGATCCAGGGCCTTGATTAATTCCCCAGCTTTCTTCCATTAGAAGCTACTACATCATTGTTAACTGTTCTTCCCCCTTCCTCTCCGAGCTGACCCCCGTCTCACTGTTGAGATCCTTCCTCTGGCTGTGGAAGTTATTATAGGCTGGAGGTTTGAAAGACCTGGAAACCGGGGCCGAGTTTGCTTTTATCTTTGGCACGGCCGATTTCTTGGCAGTTTGGAAAGACCACGGACATAATTGATGACTAAGGGAGGGGTCAGTGGAGGAGGGATTCCCCAGAGTCAAAAATCTCTCTTGACGGTGACCACATGTTGCTAGCCTGCCATCACCAGTTGGAACTGACAACTCGCCCGTTAGCATCGCACCCTTCTTTGCACTTAACTTTTCTCTTCTTACAGAATGTTTTTTCTTTCTTTCTCTTCTTCTCGAGTGGGCAATAAGAGGGCCTACAGTGTGAAGGAATCTGGCTAAATTCTCCAAATAGCCCCACCGTTGGTCTGGGAATCTAGCCTGCATCAGCTTGAAGTGAAGGCCAAGTCAAAAGTCAACCTTTAGTAGTTAATGGGAAGGAGGAGGTCTTATTTATCTGTAGCCTGCTTTTATTATTTTTACAGAGAAAAGGCTGGAAAACATATCCAATACACCTCCTATTTTTTCACACAACAACAATCTTGTGAGGTGCATTGGACTGAGAGAGAGGACTGGTTCAAAGTCACCCAGTTGGCTTTCATGGCTAAGTCAAGATTAAAATTCACCATCTCCTGGTGATTGGCCCAAAGTCACCCAGTTGGCTTTCATGGCTAAGTCAAGATTAAAATTCACCATCTCCTGGTGATTAGCCCAAAGTCACCCACTTGGCTTTCGTGGCCCACATGGATCTTGACCCCAAGCGCTTCCACTTTCTAGCCTCGTGCCTTAACCACCAGACCAAATTGGGCCTTGCTGGTTTTTCTCTAGCTTTTCAATCCTCCCATTTAAGAAAATGAATGTTCTACAACTCGCAGAGCTAAAATACAGTCAACAAGTTTGCGATTTGAGGAATCCCCCAAGGAAAAACATGCTCCTGTTTTGGCTTACCTGCTAAGAAAGATCAAAAGAGATAGGGATAGGCCGACAATGAAGATCTATCCAAGCTTGCCTTCCATGACATTTCTACTCAGGTGAGCAAGACAGAATTGGAGCATTATTCAACCAAAACTCTTTAATTGATTGAGCGCTAGTAGATTTTTCTTGTGGCTCATAAAAGTCTAACCAATGAAAGGAAATCAAAGCACTTTTATGAGGCATAATTAGGCTCTATTGTGGCTGCATTGTTAAGCCAACAGTCATAGTTTTCCTCTAGCGCAAGGAATTGAGTCTTTAATTCTTGTTGTTATGGCTGTGGTTATTTTCCCCCCCAAAAGTGAGGATCTATGTATCAAGGGAAAAAGGAAACATCTTGATGGATAACTACAGAACACGTGGAACGTAAACCAGATGTGCTGTGTCAGCTGGTTGAAGGCCACTGAATGGTAGATGTTCTGAAAGACCTGAGTTTTGTCCTCTCAAATTTGTCACTAGCTACACCATTATCTGAAAGGGAGGAAGAAAGCAAGCAGAAACACATTTTTCAGTGAAGGGCTTGACCTTTGAAAGATCAAGAGGATATATTGAGGCTGGCCGGCTAATGTGAGTGTTGGCCGCCTGCCTTGCCTAAATCAGATGACGTCATTTCCAGAGGGACGTCCCCATTGCGAGCCAGTCCAGAGAATGGAGCAAAGTGGAAAGTTCAACGTTCAACCCTTTGCATCTCTGGGATGCAAAGAAAGTTTGGACTGAGCTTTGAAGGTTCTGCTTTGTAGCTATCCTTTCAAGTTGGCCAACAAGCAAGGGCCTGATCCATTCTTTCCAGGTTTCCTTCAGCATATACTATTCAAACAGCATTAGATGCTTTTTTTTTCAGGAGAGAAAAGGACATTATCAAAACAATATAGGTGCATTTGCATTAGCAAAGCACTGGGGGGAAAAGCTTTACCAAGTCCCCATGTACTGAAGTGGTGGTGGTGGTGGTGGTGGAGGAGGAGGAGGAGGAGGAGGAGAGGAGGAGGAGGAGGAGGAGGAGGAGGAGGAGGAGGAGGAGGAGGAGGAGGAGGAGGAGGAGGGAGGAGGAGGAGGAGGAGGAGGAGGAGAAAGACTATGGGGTCCTTGGTGTCTCTGAGGTTTGTTGTTTTCTTGCAGACATGATCTAACTAAGTAATATCATCAGTGCTAGAAGGGAGTGGGGTTTATTGAGGAGGAGGGGAGTGGAAATGGGGAGAAGAGGAAGGAGAAGAAGAAGGTGGTGGAGGAGGAGGAGAGGAAGGGGAAGGGAAGAGGAAGAAGAAGAGGAGAAGGAAGAAAAAGGAGAAGGGGGAGAAGGAGAAGGAGGAGGAGGAAAAGGAGGAGGAGGAGGAAAAGGAGGAGAAGGAGGAGGAGGAGGAGAAGGAGAGGAGGAGAAGGAGGAGGAGGAGGAGGAGGAGGAGGAGGAGGAAGAAGAAAGAAGAAGAAGAAGAAGAAGAAGAAGAAGAAGAAGAAGAAGAAGAAGAAAGAAGAAGAAGAAGAAGAAGAAGAAGAAGAAGAAGAAGAAGAAGAAGAAGAGAGAAGAAGAGGAGAGGAGGAGGAGGAGGAGGAGGAGGAGGAGGAGGAGGAGGAGGAGGAGGAGGAGGAGGAGGAGGAGGAGGAGGAGGAAGGGGAAGGGGAAGGGAAGGGGAAGGGGAAGGGGAAGAAGAAGAAGAAGAAGAAGAAGAAGAAGAAGAAGAAGAAGAAGAAGAAGAAGAAGAAGAAGAAGAAGAAGAAGAAGAAGAAGAAGAAGAAGAAGAAGAAGAACAACAACAACAACAACAACAACAACAACACAACCAGATACAACCTACAGAAAATATTGTGAAATAATTTGTCCATATGCATGTATGCACACATACACATGTTTGTATATAAAGTTAATCTATGCTGGATGAGTCATTATACCATTGTGGCTACTATCAACTCCTGATCATGGCACTGACCTCTCACAACTACTGCAAAAAAGACCCCAAATCAGACACCCATTTGTGTGGGCACACCAGAGGAACCACCGAGATGCACCTATAATTAATAACTAGAATCCAAGTGTCTTTCATGTTTTCGCCCTGGAAGCACTCCAAGCACCTTTGATCCCCTCTACACTCCTCAGCCTTCCCGGCTTTCGTATGGGGGGCGCACTGGCGCATGAATTATGCCTGCAAGGGCTCAATAAAGAAATTCCTGGGAACGATAAATCAGAGATGAAATCATCACTGCCAGAGAGAAATACGGTGGGTTTCCTAGAATTAGACCCCCAGTTAATGAAATGTTTTCTTAGCTTATCATGTCTCCACACGAGAGTGGAGACAAATGTTTTTATGGCAACGGAAAAGCAGGTAACCTGAAACATTTCACACACATTCAAAGAAGCCAGGTTTCCCCCAACGTTAGTTAGATTTTTGGAGGTGATTATTTGCGGAGGTCACCCCTTCCTGGAGTTTCCCTTGGACAACTGGACCTTCTAGCTTGTCCACCAGAACTTGGGCCACCTCTCCAAGGTCTCTGGGCAAACAAGCATCGTCTCTCACTTGACACGCAAGCCAGCCGAGGCTGTCACTTCCTGCATCCTCGGGAGGGTAATTAGCTTCATTAGCGGGCAATTAATTCCTTTACGCATCTGCCAACCCGAGCTGATCCTTCAGGTGAGGTGGGTTTTGGGTTTTTTCCAAGATAAATGCCTCCCCTCCCCCACTCCCCACCCCAAGGAAATGCTCTCAGGACATCCAGTCAAATTAAGACTGATATGTAACATGACAGAAAACTTGACGGCATCATTAAATACACGAAGAAAATAATACCCCTAATTACCGTGAAACGCCCCTGCAGGAGGAGGAGGAGGAGGAGGCATCAAGCCTCCCTGGGAAAGATGACATGGTTATGTCTGAACATAACCAGTGTGGAATTTGGACGTGGCTTGCAAGGAGGCCCCTGCAGAGTTGGCAGGATGATATTGCGGCCTAGGGGGTCATCCTGTGGGTTTGACCATCGTTGGATCAAACCTCCAGGATGACTCACAGGGTGTCTCCAATTGTGGGGGCTTTTTGACAAAAAGTTGCTTTGCAGAGTGAGATGGGCAGCATATAAATTTAATAAATAAACTTTTATCAAAAAATATTAACATTAGCAATCAGAAACTGTACTCCGCTCCAACGGTTAACAGAGGGATTTGAAAGTATAATATTTGGGCTAAACTGTTGACTGTTGTTTTTTATTTTATATTTCTTTCTTTCACATTTTATATATATTTGAGGTTGGGTCTATTTGGTTATTAGATAGAGACCTCTTCATCTGAAATATTTGTTTATGCATTTTTCTTGTTAAATAAGGATTATAAAAGTTTATAATCATTTGCAGACACATTACGTAAAGAAAGGAGAATATCGGGTTTTTAAATTTTTCTTTTCACATCCAACCAGGGTGGATTTTTTCTGTTTAATGTTGGACTTATTTGATATTTGGGTAATTCCCCCCCCCTTTTTTAATACACAATTTTCTTTTCTTTTGTTGTTGTTGTTACCGTTGGATGTATGTTTTTTTCAGTTTTTTCCGTTTTGTATTTTATTCTCATTGATAAAATAATAATAATAATAATAAATATATATTTTAAAAACAGAGAAACTTCTAACTCGAATCTTATCCTTCAGTAAAAAAGCAGAGATCACACTATCAAAAATTATATATTTGTAGCTGGGCAACATGATACAATTTTGGAAGCTCAACGGCATTTGAGAGTCAGTCGTTTTGCAAAACGAAACAAAAAAGCAAAATTCAGAAAAAGAAAACTGTGTCCTGGAAGCAAGAAACTTTCTGTTGCAGAGAAGATGTTGTTTCTCTGTTCTTTTTTTTTTCAGATCTATATTGACTTATTTGATCAACAGATTTGTAGCGGGGAGAATGAACAAATCCCATCTGCTCATAGTCATCAAAAGAATCAAACCGAAGCAGCATTAGAAATAATGATATATTTTTTTTTAACCATTGGCCAGACAGACACTTAATTCCCCTGTCAATGAAGACCTCAGACTAATAGCGCCTGTGATTTTGCTGACTTTGTGAATGCCAGCTGCACAAGTCGTAGACAAGCTGGTAAACTGATTCGAGCTAATTCTTTATTCGACATTTGAAGGAGGGAGGAAAGAGAGAACTTTTCTTTTTTAAAAAATCATCTCCTTCTTCAGTGACTGCGGGTTGACTCCCTTGAAATCTAAGATCCTGTACAAAAATAATAATAATTCTGAAGACAAACTCACATCTTAAAAGTCTCCTCTGCTTTTGTGCCTGTCAGCTAACCATGGAAGCGTTTTGTTCGCCAGGAGCTGGGGGCACAGAGCTGCATACAAGACACAACTTTACACACTTAAAACAGTAACCTGTTGACCAAGTTTGAGTTTTTCGCTCATTGTTAATGAAGGTAAAAAAACCCACACGTATATCTTTGGGACATTCCATTGGAATGGGGAATAACAAGTGATATTTGACAGTTGCATTGGTTTGAAGCGATCCTTGTACTGTTCTTGGAGAGCCAAGTGTTTATTTCAGAACAACAACCCGTACTAAAATTTGCACATTTGTGCATCCAGACAAACAAAGCAGCTCGTTTCTTTCAATTCACTTTGAGCTCTTCACTTGCACCAAACAGAACAAAGCATTTCCCTGCATGTCTTCCATATTGTATGTTCCTCCTGGATCGTGACTCTTGTCAGTCCAGCTAATAAATATTGATATTTTGGAAAAAGAGAGAGCATGTAAACAGAAGAGCAGGCTGTGAAGTCCTGGGGATGTCCAAGAAAATCTTCTAAATTCCTTTTCCATTCTAAAAAGGTTTGCTAAAGTGGAATTAACACAACATGAAGGGTGGATCAGTGGGATTTTGAGATCCTTGGACCCAATAAATAGCATAAATAAGACCAAAATCTGGAAGTTCAAAGAATATCGCTGAAGTAATGTGCAGTTTGGCCCAAGCAGACTAGACTAATGAAAGCAGGCAGTTTTGTCCCCAGTCCTGGGTTACTTTTCTCCAAGTTGGACCAAAGGGAGGGGGGGAATGGAGGTGGTAAGATCAGAACTTTGACAAACACAAGGAAAGAAGACAAAAAATGGCCATGACATTATTTCAAATAAATGATGCCGGTGTGAAGCTTTTCCATAAAGGGAGGAGGAACTTGGATGACTCCTGTCATTTTCGCTCGGTTGAATGGCTGTGAATTGGGCACATTCCAGATCTCCGGCACCATAGCTCGAGGCGATACATAAATTATTCTGGGCCGTCAGAAGTGTGTTTGCAGAGCTGCACACAACATCCTTGTAGACAATGAGGCCCTGCGGTCATCCTCCCTCGTCAACTTGAGTTGAGAATTCCTCCTTGTCTTACTTCCTTTCCGTATTTGGGGTATGGGTATAATACCTACATAAATAGACCTTATAACTGTATTTATATATTTATACACACACGTGTATCTCTCTCTCTCTCTCTCTCTCTCTCTCTCTGTGTGTGTGTGTGTGTAGTTCTATATATGAAATATACAGGTAGTCCTTAACTTACAAATATTTGAGCCCAGAATTATGGTAATAAATCATGACAGTCATTAAGTGTGTGTGTGTGAGAGAGAGAGAGAGAGAGAGAGAGATAGAGACAGATAGAGGTAGAAATAGAGACAGAAACATATATAGATAGATGGAGAGACAGACAGACAGAGAGACTGACAGGCAGGCAGGCAGAGGTAGATAGGCAGAGATAGATAGATAAAAAAGATAGAGACAAATAGAGAAACCAAAGTGTTTGGGTCCTTAACAATGATTGGCCATCCCATCCCTGGCACAACTACATCTATCTCAACTTGTGTCAGGCTAGCTAGATTCAGTCTGCGTTAGGAGGTTTCCCATCAACATATTCTTTGCGCGGCCTCCGGGCAGACTTTCTGGCACACCGTTATGTCTCATTCCAGGGAATTCCCACCAGCAAAAGTCAACACTCATTAGCAAGGGAAAAGGGCTTTATTGTGAAAAAGCCATTTGTCTGTGTGCCTGAATCCCAAAACGCAGCTTTGTGCGGGAAGTGTGAATCGGCTTTGCCAATTCAGAATGATATTACAGCTGCTCGGAAGAAAAACACAACCATGTTCAATAAAGACATCAGAAAAGTTATATGGGATCTCTCTCTCCAGCAGCCAAAATAGTTGCCATTGGTCTGATCCAATGCAGTCTATGTAGTCATTCCACCTGCCTTGAGATGCTTCTCTACAGCATGCATAGTTGGTCCCATCTTCATAGAGTTATATGGTTGGAAGAAAGCTTTGAGGTCTTCTAGTCCAACCCCTTCCCTGGAGCAGAAGACCTTATTCCATCCTGGACAAAGGATTGTCCAATCTTTTCTGGAAGATCTCCAGCAATGGAGCACCCACAGCTCCAGGAGGCAAGCTATTCCACAGATGAATGGTTCTCACTGTCAGGAAATTCCTCCTTATTTCTGGGTTGGATTTCCTTCCTTTCCACCTGTTATTCTTGTTTTGTGTCATGCACTATGGTAACCTGTTATTTCCCCCCACTTTTCTAAAATTCAGGGTATTGCCCTCTGGTTGAAAACTAAGTATAAAAAATGCAAAGAACAAGAGAGGGAGAAACATTTCCAAATGTCAGCGTTCCAGCAACCCTCCACTCCAACCAATAACTCCGAGACAGGCATCTTCTCAAAGGTTCTTTTTTATTTGGATAGTAAACTGGCACAACTGGGGAATCCCGAAGCTGAAAGTTCCGGCTTCCTTGCAATAAGTAAAAACTACAAAAGCCACCCCCTGCACCCATCATCACATCACATGGCCCAATCACCATCCGTCCCAACTTGAGATGTCCCCTCACCCAGGTGCAGAAATAACATGACCTTGACTTAGAAAAAGAATGTTATTATGTCTAACTACATATACACTCCAAGAAATTCCCCCCTCCCACTTTCCCAGTCTCAAAATGTGGCAGCATGGGAGCATCTGGTCTCAGTATGGCTTCCAAAACTGACATCAAAGCTATATCTGAAGAGTCCTTGGTACTCTGTCATCTTCCTAGTTTTCTTGCAGATGTTTCGTTACCCGAACTAGATAACATCATCAGTGATAGAAGGGGGGGCGGTGTGGAGAGGAGGAGGAGGAGGAGGAGGACTGTGGAGCCCTTGGTGGTCTCTGAGCTTGGTTGCACATCACTAGCACTGATAATGTTGTCTAGTTTGTGTAATGCAACATCTGCAAGAAAACCACCAAACTCAGAGAGCACCAAGGAACCCTCACTTCAACTCTGAGCTACAAAAATTTCTCCTTTCAAATTGCAACTCCTGGAAGAAGAGAGTGGCCAATATGATATCTTCTAGGGGTTGGTACTGGAAAGGAGAAGCAGGGTGCAAAAAGAAGTCAGACTAATGTCCTTCCAAGAAATATTGAAGAAAATCTCCCTCAAAATATACAGGTAGCCTTTGACTTACACACAGTTCATGTGATGACTGTTCAAAGTTACAACAGCACTGAAAAAGTTGACTTCTGGGCATTTTTCACACTTATGACCATTGCAGCATCCCCATGCTCACGTGATTTACAACCTCTTGACAACCGACTCACATTTATGACAGTTGCAGTGTCCCAGAGCCTCGTGATCCCCTTTTGCGATCTTCTGGACAGGCCAATGGAGAAGCTAGGTTCATTGAACAATCGAGTTACTAATTTAAAATTCCCTTAACAAACACGGTGAGAAAAAATCATAAAATAAGGCAAAACTCACTTAACCAACTTCTCACTTAGCAACATAAATTTGAGGGCTCGGTTGTGGTGACAGGTTGAGGATGACCTGGAGAAGGAAAGCAGGCCGCTCTCTTTTGGGAAAAGACGAGGCATGAGAGTGTAGAAAGTTCTCACACTTTCGGGCCCAATTTTCCTGTTACAATCGTTCTGCTCCTGCCTTTCTTTCAATACCACCCAGCCAGCCTGTTAGAAGTCCTGTTTACAGTAAATACAAGAAATGAGAAACCAGGTGGCCTTTTGAAGTTGAAGTATTCATGGTTGGTAGACAAGGGCTCTCTTCGCCCAGACGAACCAGTTCTTCTGCTCAACTCAGTTGTTCAAACATAATTTCAGCCGTTCTACAATTTCAGGCCTGGAAACTCTCTCCTGAGAATGGGAAAAGAAAAAATTGTCGGACCATGGCTTGGGATGGAATTGAAAGTGGAAACAAGACACTTTGTTTAAAAAGAAAATAACAGAGTTGGAAGGGACCTTGGAGGTCTTCTAGTCTAACCCCCTGCTTAAGCAGGAAACTCTGTACCGTTTCAGACAAATGCTTGTCCAATCCCTTCTTGAAAATTTCCAGTTGATGGAGCATCCACAACTTCTGGAGTCAAGTAGTTCCACTGATGAATTGTTCTGTCAAAAATTTTCTCCTTAATTCTAGGCTGGATCTTTTTTTGATAATCTCCAGATCTTTGATCATCTTAGATAGATTCAGATTAACAGGGTTGGAAGGGATCCTGTAGGTCATCTAGTCCAACCTCCACCCAAGCAGGAGAGCCCACACCAATTCTGACCGACGGCAGTTCAATCTCCTCTTGAAAGTGATGAAGCTCCCACAACTTCGAAAGGCAACTTTTGTTCCATTGGTTGATTGCTCTCCCTGTCAGGAAATTCCTCCTTATTTCTAGGTTGAATCTCTCCTTGATCAGTTTCCATCCATTATTCCTTGTCTGGCCTTCAGGTGCTTTAGAGAATAGGTTGACCCTCCCTCCTCTCTGTGGTAGCCCCCCAAATATTAGAACACTACTATCATGTCACCCTAGTCCTTCTTTTCATTAAACTAGACCTATCCAGTTCCTGCAACTGTTCTTCATATGTTTTAGCCCCCTAATAATCTTTGTTTCTCTTCTCTGCACTCTTTCTAGAGTCTCAACGTCTTTTTTTATAATGTGGTGACCAAAACTTGATGCAATACTCCAAGTGTGACCTTACTGAGGCCTTATAAATTGGTATTAACACTTCACATGATCTTGATTCTATCCCTCTGGTCATGCAGCCTAGGTCTTCATTGGCTTTTGGGGCAAAGTTAAGCACAAACCCATCCAACCCATTTCATGGCTTATCCCAGGGAACCAAGTTAGATGGGATGGCCGGCATATAAGTCTAATACATCAAAATGAAACCAACTTTAATTTAATTTTAATTTAAGAAGGAAATAATGTATCTCATAGTACATGTATTGACGGTGGCTAGAATATTATATGCACAATATTGGAAACATTAAATCATACCTCCAGAAACAGAAACAATAAGAAAAATTATGGCATGTGCACAATTGGATAGGTTAACTTTAGAAATAAAAGACAAAGGAGAGTCTAAATATTATAAAATATGGAATAAATTTTATCAATGGTTACATAGCAGAAAACAAGGTCGAAAATTTAGTAGTTATGATTAGATTAATTAGTAACCAATATGTTAAATAAGGAGATTATAAATGATGAAGTAAAAGTATATATGTATAGCAAAGCTAAGTTGGATGTATTGTGTTGTATTCTCATAATTAAAATTTAAAAAAATAATTTAAAAAAAATGAAACCAAGTTACAGTGTGGATCAGAGAAACTTTCTCCCTCTGTCCCAGGAGCCCAGCTCAGGTCATGCAAAGAAGCTGACATAAATGATGGGATGGAGTAAAAAAAAAAGTCCTTGGCTTATCACTACAACCAAGATGCAACTAGGTGGCTTTAAGGCTTTTGCTTTGATGGATTTGTGGAAGTTAAATGCTATCGGTGTCTCCTAATCGTCGGGGTATTAACTCTGATTCCAGAATTAACTCTTCTTAATTCTGGGATCAGAGGCACCACCAGGTCGAATAAATGCCACTGGGGAACACATACTCTGGATGGTCCAATCCTGTAACTTTAGGATTGGGCCCGATGGGAAATGTGACATATAAACTAGACCTTTGATCCAGCTGAATTCTTTTCTTCTTCCCAATTCGCCACAGCTTTCAGCTCCCTCCGGGAAGAGGATTAGGGGGAGATTGCAACAACTCATCCCTTGTCGCCACCGTAAATCTTGCTTTGTCCCCTTCTGTCTTCCTCAGCTCACAGCCTCCGTTGTCTTCCCAAACATCCCCGTGGACTGGGCTTGGTTTGCAAACCATGAGAATCTCTCTTTTGAGGGGCTGCGGGGAGAATTTAGGATTCTACAGAGTGGTCCTCGCCTTACCAACCACAGCTGAGCCCCACATTGATGTCGCTAAGCAATTGACGTTTGCAAAGTGAGCTCCGTCCCATTTTCTGACTTCCCTCGCCTCGGTTGTTAAGCAGATTGTTGCAGTTGTTCACTTAGTAGCATGGTTGTTAAGAGAACCTGGCTTCCCCTTCGACTTTGCTCGTCAGAAGGTCACAAAAGGGGATCGGGTGACACCGGGGCACTGCAAACCGTCATAAATATGAGTCAGTTGCTAATCACCTGACTTTGGATCACAAGACCAAGGAGAAAGTGTGAAAAAGTGGCCATAAGTCTCTTTTTTTCAGTGCCGTGGCAACTTTGAACGGTCGCTAAACGAACTGTTGTAAGTCGAGGTCTACCTGTGCAGGTAGTCCTCGACTTGTGCCCACAACTGAGCCCCAAAGGTATGTTGCTTAGTGAGGCATCTGTTATGTGAATTTTGCCTCACTTTGCGACCTTTCTTGACCCAGTTGTTAAATGAATCATTGCAGCTAAGTTAGTCACACGGTTCTTAAGTGAATCTGGCTTCCCCATTGACTTCGCTGGTCAGAAAGTCGGAGGGACACTGAAACTGTCATAAATGTGAGTCAGCTGCCAACTGACTGAATTTTGGTCATGTGAACATAGGGGTGCTACAGCCGTTAAAGTGTGAAAAATGATCATAAGTCCCTTTTTTCAGTGATGTAACTTTGAACGGTCACTAAACGAAGTTGAGGTCTACCTGTATTCATCCTATCTCCCAAAATAGTGGGTTAAAAGTACAACTAGCATTAAAAGTAAAGGTTCCCCTCACACTTAATATGTACTAGTCATTTTCCGGCTCTAGGGGGCGGTGCTCATCTCCATTACAAAACCAAAGAGCCAGCGCTGTCCGAAGACGTCTCCATGGTCATGCGGCCGGCATGACTAAACGCCAAAAACGCATGGAACGCTGCTCCCTTCCCACCAAAGGGGTCCCTATTTTTCTACTTGCATTTTTTTACATGCTTTCGAACTGCTAGGTTGTCAGAAGCTGGACCAAGTAAATGGGAGTTCACTCCATTATGCGGCGCTAGGGATTCGAACCACTGAATTGCCGCCCTTTCTGATTGACAGGCTCAGCATCTTAGCCACTAAGCCACCACGTCCCTCAACTAGCATTAGAAGCAGACAAGGAATAATGGATGGAAAATGATCAAGGAGAGATTCAACCTGGAAATAAGAAGAAACTTTCTGACAGGGAGAACAATCAACTAATGGAACAGAAGTTGCCTTTGGAAGTTGTGGGAGCTTCATCACTGGAGGCTTTCAAGAAGAGACTGGACTGCCATCTGTCAGAAATGGTGTAGGGTCTCCTGCTTGGGCAAAGGGTTGGACTAGATGACTTACAAGGTCCCTTCCAACTCTGATTTATCTGTTCTCTGAATGTAAAAGTGCTGATTGTAAGAGTGAGAATGCTACCACTACTGATGGCCAAATCATATCTTCCAAAGGAGATTTCAAAACAAATTGTCCTCAACCTGGAAGGGAAAAAAAATGTAGGTTTTTAGCATGGTTCTAAGGCAGCGTGGATTGTCTATCTCCAGCCAAGGTCTTGAGGTAGCTCTGTAAAAACAGGAAGGAGCACCATTTGATAGTCTCAAGGATGCTTTTCCAGAAGCTAATTGGCCTTTCTTGGTTGTTTTCTTTGAAAACATTTCACTTTTCATCCAAGAAGCTCCTTCAGTTCTTCTTGGATGAAAAGCGAAATGTTTTCAAGAAAAGAAAACCAAGAAAGTCCAGTTGCTTTTTGCAAAAGCACCTTTGGGGCAATGGTGACCTGGAAGATTGGGAACCTCCATAGACATTCCTCCATTTGACAGACTTCTCCATTTGGGCTGGTTGTGTAGAGTAGAAGGAGAAGAGAATCTCACAGCCAATAACAGTGACAATAATGAGTGTGTTGTCCAAGTGGACTTTGTGACTTGTCGGAGCTTGTTCAGGATGTGAGCAGAAGAAATATCTGCGGCTCCACCTTCTCCTCTGTGTTGGAATCTAACCTAAAGCTCCGCAGACACTGTAAATTATAACTTTGCTGCATTGCTACTCAAGACCTTCCAAAACTGAAATATTTTTCTATGAAACCTGCCGAAATGAGGAGTAAACAGATGAGTGGTCTTGGGGACTGTTAATCTGTCATTCTATTACGGGGACTAAATTTTTAAAGCAAAATAAATACCAATCAAAGCATATAAGAGATGATAAATGTCTATTACCACAAATCCAGATATTACCACCCAGATGTCTGAGAACAAGAGGGGCTTCCTTGAGTTTATAGGCAAAGATTTAAAAGTGGGGCTCAGTCTGGGGGAAACCAGACAGGATGGGGGTGTGTGAATAGGACAGAGCCTGGAGCTATGTCCAGTGTTTGAAAAGTTATTGTGGCATATTATCGAATGCTACAATATTAAAACAAATGAACCCAATTGCTTTAATACAAATAAAGGATAGTTGGGTGTTACTTTAAAAAATGGTACGATATATCAAGGTTTAAAAACTTGGGGCCCACAAGGCAAAAAGTCTGGCATGGTATAGGATCTCCTGCTTGAGCAGAGGGTGGTCTAGAAGACCTCCAAGGTTCCATCCAACTCTGTTATTCTCCCCTCTTTCATACTCAAGAGGAAATTGTCCACAAGACCCACCAGGACAGTTGGCCAAACTGCCAAAATTACAATAATATTTGCTAAGAGACTAGACAGCCACTTATCCAGAATGGTATAACTTCTCCTGCTTGAGTAGGGGTTGGACTAGAAGACCTCCAAGGTCCCTTCCAACTCTGTTAAACAGTTGAAAAGGGGTTGTGGTGAAGGAAGGGGATTTTAGCCATGCTTTGAAAAAGAGCAAGATTTACTTTGTAGATATCAACAGCTACGAGACAACCATTCTGTCTCGCTGGGTTCAAATTTTTTGGTTATCAGTAACACGCCTGGCCTTTAGCAGATGCCACACTTAGTTATCACAGGTTTATCTCTTCTCAACAGATTGATCCTGGATTATAAATAACACAACTCTTGGTATGTGCCTCAACAGCTACACTAACACAACAGGCTTAAAAGAGATTAGCTTAGAAGCTAGTTGCTGCCTTTCAGTGATTCATGGACTGCCATCTGTCAAAAATGGTGTAGGGTCTGCTTGGGGGTGGGTGGGTTGGACTAGATGACCTACAAGGTCCCTTCCAATTCTGTTAATCTGTATAATCTCCTTCACCTCGTGTTTATTAGACTTCCCAACACAAGCAATGTGCCCAAAAGATTTTATTTTCTTAAATTTATTTGCTGCCCATCTTACTACGAGGTTAAGATCAATGTTAGCCCAAAAATAAACCCTAGAGCCTTAAGCTTTTCTAAAAGCAGGGAAATTTGGGTTCTATTATATGGGGGGAGGGGGAGTGGAGATTTTTCCAGAAGACCGGTGATGGCACAGAAACATGAGCAAAACACGTGAACCATGGTTAGATTCACTATAATGATTTCTCCTGCAGCTTCGTGTACTTGCAAACCCATCTTGCTGGCTACATAGGTGCAAATGTTTAATACAATTACTTGTGGATTGCATATCCAAATTAAATCTGTGTCTTATGAAAGATGTAAAACTGTGCCTTGGGTACTAGTAACAGTGTCATGTCAGGAAAACTTGAGGAAGAAGTAGAAAATAAGGTTTGGCTGCATCCCATTTTTGGACCAGAGTAATTTACAGTAATCGAGACTCCGATTTGGGGAGAAAATTAAATAATGATCATTCCTCTTATTCTGTTCTGGTTAAAGAGCAGAGATGAGAGGAGTTTTTGTAACGATTTCCAGATTATCTCCAATGAACCATTGGCAGGAGGAAAGGAACAGTAATGGATTTTTTTTCAAAATGGAGGAGGAGGAGGAGACAGGGAGGAAGGAAGGAGAAGAAGAAAGAGGGAAAATAGGTTTTGTTTTTTTTCAAAATGGAGGAGAAAGAGAAAGTAGAGAAAGAGGTGAAGGAGCGGATAGAGAGGAAAGAGAAGGAGAAAGAGACGGTAGGGAGGAGGAGGAGAAAGAGAAGGAGGAGGTTTTTTTCAAAAGGGAGAAAGTAGAGCAAGAGGAGGAGAAGGAGAAAAGAGAAAGGGAAGGAGAAAGGAAGTAGAAAGGGGGAGGATATTTTTTCAAATTGGAGAAAGTAGAGCAAGAGGAGAAGGAGAAGGAGAAAGAGAAGGTAGAGAGGAGGAAGAGGAGAGGAGGAGGAAGAGGATGAGAAATAGGAGAAGGAGAAGGAGGAGATTTTTTTCAAAATAGAAAAAGTAGAGCTAGAGGAGGAAGAGGAAGAGGAAAAGGAGGAGGAGGAGGAGGAGGAGAAAGATGAAGGAAGCCTGGACATCGTGTCCCAGGACTGGTTACAACTCCATGGAAAGCAATCAAACAAAAAAAGCAACAAGTGGAAATCTGGGCATAAAACATGCCTATATATTTATAATTCCAGCTCGATGATAAGCAAAGGCCGCCCCATTCTTCATCGTCCATTGTCCCCGTCACAGACAAGACGGAGCTGGGGTTTTATTATTAACAGTTCACCTGTTCTCATCTTTCAGCGCTTTTTGATTCCGGTATTTTATTTGGCCTCCTGGCTCGGTTGTCATCAGCTC
Source organism: Notechis scutatus (assembly GCF_049901735.1). Classification (NCBI taxonomy): domain Eukaryota; kingdom Metazoa; phylum Chordata; class Lepidosauria; order Squamata; family Elapidae; genus Notechis; species Notechis scutatus. Next base: position 7,331,295 of record NC_142021.1, on the reverse strand, counting down.
CACCACATCTCCTCTTTGGGATGCAAAGGGAGCCAACGGGATTTGACAAGAGAACCACCAAGTGAACAGCAGCTCTGGAGACCCTCCCCCGCCCACCCCGCCTTCTCTTTACACAAGCGCGCACAAACACACACTGTTGATCCTATCGAAACTGTTTCCACGTTCAACAGGCGTGCAAACACTCTCCTGAGCCTGCTTATTATTCTTTTGGAATTGAGTTGCGTCTGGCTTTCAAGGCTCTTCAAACAAGAGGTCCTTCCTCCAAGAACCAAACTCACACCCAAGCCAGTTGCATCTTGTGCATTGAGTGGTGAAATTTTCCATGGCAATGGCCTGCTACCTGGACAGGTGTGAAACAGAAACGCTGCTTGCTCTGGTTTCATCACTATCTCAGAAAAGCAGCAGAAGATGATGAAGGATCCGTTGTTCTGACCCAACCGGGTTCCCAGAGAGCAAACACAGACAAAGGCAGCAGCCCCCACCTTTCAAGGTTTAATCACGAATGCTGTTCCTTTACAGATTAAAGGCTGCTTTCCAACAATTATCTCCAACAAGAAAGAGCCTTGCCAAGTTGTTTGTCAAGGCTGCCAAAAAAAACAGAGATAAGAGCAAATTTACAAGATTCACAAACTGAGATGTCCACAAGTTGAGCTTCAGAGCTTCTTTGCTTTCTGCAGCGAATGTTTTTTCAAACCTGGCTTTTATCCTCTTGAGGGAGGGCCCATTACCTTGCAGCCTTACTCTCGACTTGCCTGTGCTGCTGTAATTGTTCTTTCCTCCGAATAATCCTCCGTGCACGTGCACTTGGCACAGGCTCCTCAGGAACCTCCTCGTCACTGCTGCCAGCGCCTCCAATCTCTGAAGGCAGCAGTCCACTCCCTGATGGTCCTGGCCCCTCGTCTGAATCCTCGCTCTCCTCAGCCACCTGCACCTGCTGCCAGCTAACCACAACATCCGTAGGGTACATTGTATGATGAACTAGGCATGTCTAGTCTAACATTAGGGGGGACATGATAGCCACATGAGAGGCTGTCCCACAAAAGAGGGGATTGACTGATTCTGCAGATGGAAGTAGCAGATGGAAGCTACTCAAAGACAGAACCAACCTAGAAGTAAGGAGAAATTTTCTGACAGTGAGGACAATTAATCAGTGGAATGGCCTGCCTCCAGAAACTGGAGGTGCTCCATCTCTGGAGGTTTTTAAGAAGAGATTGGACATCCATTTGCCTTAAATGATACAGAAACTCCTGCTTGAGCAGCGGGCTGGACTAGAAGACCTCCAAGGTCCCTTACAGCTCCGTTATTCAGTTATTTTTCAGGACAACATAAGGAAGTGGTTTGGGGCTTCCCCATGCCAAGTATTTTTTTTAACAAAAAGAAAAATGACTAATTTTAAAACAGACACCACTTCAAATACAATCCACCATGCTCAAATCACCTTGTGCGTTAGCTACCCTAACAAGACGGACAGGCATTAAATTGCATTCTGCAAAACTGTAGTTAATCAATCAATCAATCAGAATAGAGCTGGAAGGGACCTTGGAGGTCCTCTAGTCCAACCCCCTGCCCAGGCAGGAGATCCTATACCATTTCAGACAGGTGACTAGACTTTCCTTAAAAACCTCCAGTGATGAAGCACCCACAATTTCTAGCAGCAAGTCATTCCGCTGAATAATGGTTCTCACTTTTAGGAAGTTCCTCCTTAGTTCTAGGTTGCTTCTCTCCTTGATTAGTTTCCATCCTTTGTTTCTTGTCCTGCCCTCTGGTGCTTTGGAGAATAGCTTGACTCCCTCTTCTTTGGGGCAGCCCTTCAAATACTGGAACACTGCTATCATGTCTCCCACAATCCTTCTTTTCTCTAGACTAAAGGTAAAGGTTTCCCTTGCACATAACGTGCTAGTTGTTTCCGGCTCTAGGAGGTAGTGCTCATCTCTGTTTCAAAGCCGAAGAGCCAGCGCTATCCGAAGACGCCTCTGTGGTCATGTGGCTGACATGACTCAACACCGAAGGCGCACGGAACGCCGTTCCCTTCCCACCAAAGGGGTCCCTATTTTTCTACTTGCATTTTTTTTTTACATGCTTTCGAATTGCTCGGTTGGCGGAAGCTGGGACAAGGAACGGGAGCTCACTCCATGACGCGGCGCCCGGGATTCGAACGGCCAACCTTTCTGATCGACAAGCTCAGCGTCTTAGCCACTGAGCCACCGTGACTAGCCATACCCAATTACTGCAACCGTTCTTCATAGGTTTCAACTCTGCCCGGGGCCCCCCGAAGCATACCACGGCTGGCAGTAGACTTTAATGGGACGAGACAAGGAACCCATTTGGAAATGGACCTGAATCCCTGGTTTTTGTCACGGAGAGAAAAAAAGAAATCCCCAAAGAGCCTGGATTTGTTTACATTCTCCTGCAGAATTTGTACGATGGGGTAGCTACTCAATCTGCCCTTCTGATAGCTTATCTACAAGGGCTTTTCCCTTCATTAATCATGGATAGCAGATCACAGCGAAACATCAACTTTCCTGCAGGGCCAGAGCTGAGCACTTGGGACCTTTCTTGGCCACGTGTTTCTCTGGGTCAAGTTTTCAAAATGGGGACAATAACTTTTTTTCTCTTAAAAAACGTGAAGGACTGTACAGGGCACTTTGTGCAAATTTTGTTCGAAACGGACTTAACAGGAACGAAAGAGCATTTGCCTGAATCAATATTGTTTCTTCTCTGCGAAAAGACATCCAGGTTCTCACTGCCTTTGTGCTGCATTTGAGTAATATTCTTTTTATTATTATTATTATTTTATTTTGTATTTACATTACAACAAATCCTTCTTTCATTTAAACAGTGTGTCGACTAGGTACATATAACTTGTGCTAGCAATTACAATTAAAATATATTCCTTACTAAAATATCAGTAATGACATTTTCTTTATAAGCCATTGTCCCTTACATGTTTTATCATTATAACAATCTTGGCTTATTTCACTATATATTCATCTACTTAATTTTAACTTATTTATTTTTTCAACCGTTGATGGCAATATTCTAATTAGCGTGCTAATTCAGAGAGTTCTCCAGTCAGTCTTTCCCTTACTTAAGGTTGCAAAAAAATCAGGTAGTCATCGAGTTATTGGCATTCATTTTAGCAATTGTTTGAAGTTACCAGGGTCCTGTAAAAAGTGATTTATGACTGGTCTTCGCACTTATGACTGTCAGGGCATCCCAAGGTCAAAATTCAGGTGCCTGGAAAGGGCAGCATCCTAAGCTACTGTGATCACAATTTATGTCTTTCTCAACTGGCTTTCAACAATCAATGTCAATGGGGGAAGCCGGATTCACTTAACACCTGTGGTGATTCACTTAACAACCATGCCAAAAATTGGGCAGGATTTAATCAACAGCCACCAATAGCCATGGAAATTCTGGTCCCGATCGTAAGTCGTGAATTATCTGCCAACTTTCTTCAGGTTTTCTTTCCTAGCAAAAGAGACTTCTGATTTCTTAATTTAAGCTTTATGATTGCTTTCAGATAGCAAAGAATAAGAGAGTTGGAAGGGACCTTATAGGTCATCTAGTCCAACCCCATTCCCAAACAGAAGACCCTACACCATTTCTGACAAATGGCAGTCTAATCGCTTCTTGAAAGTCTCAAGTGACAAAGCTCCCATAACTTCTGAAGCCAACTTCTGTTCCATTGGTTGACTGTTCTCACTGTCAGAAAATTCCTCCTTTTTTCCAGGTTGAATCTCTCCTTGTTCAGTTTCCATCTATTATTCCCTGCCTGGCCTTTGGGTGCCTTGGAAAATTGCTTGACCCCCTCATCTCTGGAGCAGCCCCTCAAATATTGATCGCTGCTATCATGTCACCCCTGGCCCTTGTCTTTGCTAGATTTCTTTCAAGTGTTGCTTTGAGTGTGCTCTTTTATTGAGAGGTTAACTATGGTAAAGATATTCTGCTCCTGCTTGTTTTCCATCAGACAGATTGAAAAATGGAACAGATTTGTAGAAAAAGCTTCAGGATTATTCCAGCTGCAAATAATTCAGATTTTCCTGGGAAGCGTCTGTTTACATTTATAAGAACCTCTGAACAGCCCAAAAAATTCCTAAGGAAAGTTTTGAAAAACTGAAAAACTTTTCTGATAGAAAGCTAACTCTACTTCCAAAAACCCCAACAACTGGATGTTGCTGGTGCAGCTCCTCAGAATATAAATAGATCCCCTTAAAAACTGGGTCCATATTCTTTTCATGCCCACTCGATATTGAGAGAGTCTGAAATCACACCTCCTGGAGTATTATTCCTCCTTTCTTTCGTTTCTCCCAACTCTCTCTTCTAGTCACTGAGGAGCATGGTGCAATTAATCTAACTGGTAATGGGAAACAGATGAATGCATAAATCAGACCTCACAAAACCTGACGGTGTATCTTCCTTTCGGGTGGGAAATGGTTCTTTGACGGGTTCATGACTCAGAGATGGAGCACTTTCCACAACGACAATAAAATCAAAAATTAACAGCTCAGCATCCTACAGTCGGGCTGACCAACTGAAGGTTGTGCTTCAGCCTGGGAAGAAGGAGATCGGGGAAAAAGCAGTTTCTCTTCTCAGCAATTACACCAGGTCTCCAACAGTCAACATTTCAAGATCCTGCATTACAGGTAGTCCTCAGCTTATGACGACAATTGGAACCTGAGTGTCCATTGCTAAGCATGTTAAATAAATCACACCCGATTTTATTTAAAAAACTAACAGGGTACCCGTGCTTCGCTATACAACTATGTGATCGGGCAAGTTTTTGGAGAGAAAAATAAGGGGAAAAATTGTGCCTCTGCCTACCAGCATCCATCGGTATTCATCTGGCTAGCGTTCTGTCAGTGTGGGAGAGAGTTGAGGGCTGTTTGGAAACTGAAGCAGTATTTGCTGTGTCGGCAAGGAGACAGCAAGGAGCCTGGGGGTGGCTTAGCTCAACCGTTCTGTACTCAAGCTGCTTGGTGATGTGAAACTGAAACTGAACCTCCTCTCCTCTGCTTGTGTTTTGCATTTGGAAGAGATTTGTTTTCAGGTGGGGAGGGGGAGTAGAACTCCTTAGCATCAGAGCATGTTAATAATAATAATAATAATATAGGAAATACTAATAGCTCTGATGGTCATTTTGAAAAATCCTTTCTCAGTGAGCACCTAGAAGCCAAGTGGAACATACGTGCCAAATGTCAAGTTTGTAGGCTTTACAGTTCTGGTGATTTTGTGGTGATGCGTGAGTGGTATTTCACTTTTATATATATAGATTTGCCAGAAAATCCAACTTTCCCCTTTGATTTGGCTCGTTGGAAATTGGCTGGGAAGGTCCCAAAGGGTGATTCCCCAGGATGCAGAGACCGTCATAAATATTTGCTAGTTACCAAGCACCCAAATTTTGACACCGTGATGGCCGTAAGTGTGAGGATTGGATGTAAGTCGCTTTTTTCAGCACTGTCATAATCTGGATCACGAAATGAATGGTTGTAAGTTGAGGAATACCTGTATTTTTCCCCCCTCAATTTCTTCCACACTTCATTCCAAGCACCAACCTGATACTTGGAAGTTTCAGGCTCAATTCCAGAAAATGAATCAAATCCCAGAAAATAAGTAAAAGGACTTCCACGCGTGGTGGGGTCAATTTATCTGCTTTGGAATTAAATGAACTCTGAGCAGTCACCATGAATTCATAACTGTGGAGTCTTTGTTGCTCTCAGAGCTTGGTGGTTTTCCTGCAGACATTTCTTTACCCAACTATGGAACATCAACTATGCTACAAGGAGGTAGGGTTTGTGGAGAGGAGGAGGAGAGGACAGTGGCTGTGGTCCTTGGTGTTCCCTGGTGGTTTTCTTACAGACATTTCTTTACTCAACTAGGGAACATCAACTATGCTACAAGGAGGTAGGGTTTGTGGAGAGGAGGAGGAGAGGACAGTGGCTGTGGTCCTTGGTGTTCCCTGGTGGTTTTCCTGCAGACATTTCTTTACCCAACTAGGGAACATCAACTATGCTACAAGGAGGTAGGGTTTGTGGAGAGGAGGAGGAGAGGACAGTGGCTGTGGTCCTTGGTGTTCCCTGGTGGTTTTCCTCCAGACATTTCTTTACCCAACTAGGGAACATCAACTATGCTACAAGGAGGTAGGGTTTGTGGAGAGGAGGAGGAGAGGACAGTGGCTGTGGTCCTTGGTGTTCCCTGGTGGTTTTCCTCCAGACATTTCTTTACTCAACTAGGGAACATCAACTATGCTACAAGGAGGTAGGGTTTGTGGAGAGGAGGAGGAGAGGACAGTGGCTGTGGTCCTTGGTGTTCCCTGGTGGTTTTCCTCCAGACATTTCTTTACCCAACTAGGGAACATCAACTATGCTACAAGGAGGTAGGGTTTGTGGAGAGGAGGAGGAGAGGACAGTGGCTGTGGTCCTTGGTGTTCCCTGGTGGTTTTCCTCCAGACATTTCTTTACCCAACTAGGGAACATCAACTATGCTACAAGGAGGTAGGGTTTGTGGAGAGGAGGAGGAGAGGACAGTGGCTGTGGTCCTTGGTGTTCCCTGGTGGTTTTCCTCCAGACATTTCTTTACTCAACTAGGGAACATCAACTATGCTACAAGGAGGTAGGGTTTGTGGAGAGGAGGAGGAGAGGACAGTGGCTGTGGTCCTTGGTGTTCCCTGGTGGTTTTCTTGCAGACATTTCATCACTAAACTAGGTTACATCATCAGTGCTAATGGTAGTGAAATGTATGCAAGAAAACCATCAAGCTCAGAGAGCACCAAGGACTTCACAGTTCAACCCTGAGCTACTTCTCTTCTCTTCCATTTCTTGTGTTTGTTTATTTTGGCATTTCAATACCACCCTAATCTACAGACTCTAGGCGGTGCACCATAACGTTATCAATAACAGAACAGCAGAAGAAAGAAAAAAAAAATAGCAAACATGTTGAAGAAGTAATAGACCTCAGTGCTACTCGTGTAGACACTTCTAAATGTGGGAGGGTTCTTGGTGTTCGCTGAGCTTGGTTTTCTTTCAGGTGTTTCATCATCAAACTAGGTAACATTATCAGTGCTGATGGCGGTGGAATGTCTGCAAGAAACCCACCCAGCTCAGAGAGCACCAAGGACCCCACAGTTCAACCCTGAGCTACAGATACTCTCTTCTATCCAGTCCATAACTAAGCAGAGCCAAAACAGACCCAAAATCAAAATCCAACAAACACAAATGATTGACCAAAATCTCATTCATGCCACTGGCTCTTCTAAATACATCTGGACCTGGGTGAAGTAAGGTGTGCCTAGATGGCATCTCTGGAGGCTCCTTTGTACGTTTATCACAATGCATCATTGATGGAAAACCTGAGTTGAACAGAAAGAGGGAATTCCTATTCCCAACCAGAAAGGGTGGTGGTGGTGGTGGAGAAGGAAGCAATTAATCTTCGGTTCTGTCATCTTGACTGGCAAACTTGATACAAGATCAGCTGTTAGTCAATAACTGATGAGGGAGAGCAGGAAAGAGATCTCCTGATACAGAAATTATACAGGATCGGGGAAATGTTGACCTCAGGCCAGGGAGATCCACAAGGATTTAGCATTTACTGTTTACTTCTTACTGGGGGGTTTTAACCTAGCAGCGAGATTGAGAGAGACTGAGAGAGAGAGAGAGAAAAGAGAGAGAGATTTTGTGTGTGAAAGAGAGACACTAAGAAAAAGACTGAGAGAGAGATTTTGTGGGTGAGAGAAGGAGGTTGAGAGAGAGAGATTGAGAGAGATTGTGAGAGAAGTAGAGAGACAGAGATTTTGTCCATAAAAGAGAGTGAGAGAAAGAGATTGAGAGATTTTGTGTGAGAGAAAAAGATAGAGAGAGATTGAGAAATTGTGAAAGAGAAGAAGAGATGGAGATTTTGTGGGTGAGAGAAAAAGAGATTGAGAGAAACGGAGAGAAAGAAAAAAGAGGGATTAAGAGAGAGAGAGATTTTGTGTGTGTAAAGAGAGACACTGAGGGAAAGACTGTGAGAGAGATTTTGTGGGTGAGAGAAAGAGATTGAGAGAAACGGAGAGAAAGAAAAAAGAGGGATTAAGAGAGAGAGATTTTGTGTGTGAAAGAGAGACACTAAGAAAAAGACTGAGAGAGAGATTTTGTGGGTGAGAGAAGGAGATTGAGAGAGAGAGATTGAGAGAGATTGTGAGAGAAGTAGAGAGACAGAGATTTTGTGCATGAAAGAGAGTGAGAGAAAGAGATTGAGATATTTTGTGTGAGAGAAAAAGATAGAGAGAGGTTGAGAAATTGTGAAAGAGAAGAAGAGATGGAGATTTTGTGTGAGAGAGAAAGACTGAGAGAGATTTTGTGGGTGAGAGAAAAAGAGATTGAGAGAAACGGAGAGAAAGAAAAAAGAGGGATTAAGAGAGAGAGATTTTGTGTGTGAAAGAGAGACACTGAGGGAAAGACTTTGAGAGAGATTTTGTGGGTGAGAGAAAGAGATTGAGAGAGAGAGAGACTGAGAGAGATTGAGGGAGATTTTGAGAGAGGCAGAGAGACAATTTTGTGCGCGAAAGAGAGTGAGAGAAAGATTGGGAGATTTTGTGTGAGAAAAAAAGATTGAGGGAGAGAGATTGAGAAATTGTGAAGGAGAAAGAGATTGAGAGATTTTGTGTGTGAGAGAAAGATTGAGAGAGAAGGAGAGAGAGAAAGCGTGCACACTGTTTTCTAAAACACCCCTTTAATAAATTTGACACAGTGCCTACAAGTGTGTTTATAGAGGTCTATGGGTGGAGAAAAGAAAGAAGGTTATATCTGTTTTCTTAGACTGCAAAATCAAGGCTAGCTTATAGCTCCTCAGAGACAGAAGCCGTTTCGAAGGCCACCCATCTGGAAAGCAGCTGATAGTTACCTAAACACCCTTCCCAAGCTTGGGGTTTCTGCACTTCACCCCCTCCCCTTCCTGCCCCAAGTTTTATGGTCCCCTGTCAGGGTAAGAGAGAGAGTTTATGAAAGACTAACAGCAATCTTGTAGAGCCCATAACTGGATGGATCAACAAACACGGCTATAAATTAGCAGGAAGAAAAGGCTCCAGGGAGGTGTCTCTAAATTGGCCTGCAGTCCCACATAAGTCAGCAATTTTTTAAACACTCTAAAGTTTCAAAATCCAGCAGGTCTCAAAACAGGTCCAGGTTGGAGCAAGGAGATGGGAAGGGGAGAAAGGCCAGGGGGAGCCAGCCGAGTAGGCATAGCCGAAATGCGAAATTAGCAAGCGGGGAGTGAGAGAGGTGGGGATCTTTCCTTTTGCTACTTTAGAACTCCAGGCTGTTGGAAAATTTCATGCTTCTGGTTTATTAGCTCTGGTCTGTTGGTAGGGTTGGTGTGATATTTGGTAAAGTTGCACCAGATCGCGAAAGTTAGAGAAGAAGATAGGTAGATAGGATAGCTAGACTAGATAAAAGAGAGATGGATGGATGGATGGATGGATGGATGGATGGATGGATGGATGGGAGAACTAGAGATGAGAGAAAAATTAAATATAGATAGATAACTGGATCTAAGTAAAGATGATAGAGAACTATAGTGGGTTGTTGAGTGGGTGGGTAGATAGAGAGAAAAAAGATAGATAGATAGATAGATAGATAGATAGATAGATAGATAGATAGATAGATAGATAGATAGATAGATAGAACAGAGAGGTGGATGACAGAAAGATACAGATATAGATAGCACAGAGAGAGGGGGATGGGTGGATGGACGGACGGACGGACAGACAGATAACAAAGTGGATGACAGATAGACATAGACAGCAGATAGATAGATAGATGAAAGAACTAAAGATGAGAAATATACATAGCTAAAAGGATATAGAAAATATTTTTAAGGATTAGAAACAGAAATTAAGTAGGTAGGACAGAATGACATTAGACCGACAGACGGACAGGTAATGAGAGAGAACAAGATAACAACGCATCTGTACCATGGCTGGTCGTTGTGAGAGTCTCATGTTTACTCCCATTTTATTCTCTCGTCATGGCTGAGAGGTTTATCCTGCCCACCCTCCATCTCCTGGAATCAATTTCCACCAGTTACACCTGATGTGTGAGCTATCAACATTTATAGCTGCTAAAAGCATTTCTTTTTCAAGCAGGTTTAGGTCTTCATTTCCCCCCCCTGCCAAACTATTTTGTTATTTCAATATAAATTTTAACGATCATTTTTAAACGCCCTGAGCCATTCCTATTACTGAGGGTCTCTATTTTAACCGCAGTTTTAAAGGGCCTCTGACATCTGTCCATGTGTTCATAAAATTTTACACCCCAGTTTTAGCAAAAGTTGGCTACATTTCATTGCAAGGGGAGGCTTCATAACCTGTCACTTACAAGCAACTCGTTCATAAGCCGCAAGTAACATTAGATCTTCAAGTAGTGGAGTAATTGAGGCTGTACATTTCTTTTTCCAGGGTTTTTTATGTGTATTTTTAGCTTAAAATTTTAAACAAGAAGATAAAAATTCAGAGGGAACCCACTGTGGAAGCAAAAGTTGGATGCAAAGTTGGAAGAATCAGAATAGGAAGACTTTCAATGTTTTTGTAATTTAGTATTGGAGATACCAACAACAATATCAATTAACAATGGTTGAGGCTGCCGGAAGAGTAAGGACCATAACTTTGTATCTCCCTCAGGAGGAGGAGGAGGAGGAGGAGGAGAAGGAGGAGGAGGAGGAGGAGGAGGAGGAGGAGGAGGAGGAGGAGGAGGAGGATAAAGAGGTTTGCTTTGTTTCAGTTATTCTGATAGCCTCTTATTCAGAAGAGAAGGAGAAGGAGAGAAGGAGAAGAAGGAGATTGATAAGAAGGGGAAAGAGAAGAGAAGGGGAGAAGGAGAAGAAAGAAGAAAAGCTAATAGAGGAAGCTCCCAAAGAGAAGGGTTTCTTTCTTTTTCTGTTATTCTGGTGGCTTCCTATTCAGAAGATATAAGGTAGTAGATACCACCTCTGATGTTCTACATTTTATTGAATTACCTCCGGTGCTTTTCAGCTCATCCCATCTGGTGGCAAACACCACATCACTGAGGTCCATCAAACTGTCATCCTTCTCACAGAAACCCAACAGGCATGTCCCTTCAACCAATGCTACATCAGATCCTGTCTGAATTATTTGACATCCATGGAGTTCAATCCAATCTAACACAGAGTAAAGTAGACAACCTTTTAGTTTAGAGAAGTTTGGCCATTTGTGGTTCTAACATAAAAACGGGACTTCAGGTGAAACCAGGACACTGCGGGGTATGGAAAAACCATGGTTCATCTACAAGTTGTAGGAAGTGTATGCCAGGCCATAACATCCCCAAATGCTAAAGAAACTTTCTTTCTAATGCCATTGACGTGTCAAGTGTCAACACATCGGTAGGGCATGAGCTGAGGCTATCGACACAATGGCTACGTTGACAGAGAAGATTTATCAGTAACACAGCACTAAAAATAAACCAGATTCATTGGCCAACAATTGTTTGTCAGATAATGTTCAGCCACTAAAACAGTTGCAGCCATTAATTCAAGATAGTTCTGTAATAAGCACTCTCCTAACTTAAGCTTAGAAGCTTAAGACCAATAATTTGTGCTTTTGTGTCAGCCTTCATATAAAGCCAAGGGCAGCTGTAGCCTTTCTACTTTCTACTTCTGCTGAATTACAAGGCACTAATAATCAGGACTGGGGCTTCTGGGCATTGAAGTTACAGTATTAACACAGCCATCCTTTCTCCATTCATGAAAAAGGTGCACATTTGACAACAGAGCATAGAATAGCGGAGTTGGAAGGGACCTTAGAGGTCTTCTAGTCCAGCCCCTGCTCAAGCAGGAGACCCTAGAACATCTTGGACAAATGGCAGTCCAGTCTCTTCTTGAAAACCTCTAGCACCCACAACTTCCACCAATAAGGCTCTACTTTTGGATATGACAATATTTGCTTTCCAAAGCGGTTTTTTATTTCTCCATTTGCCATGTGAGAGAGATTCCCAATTTATTTATTCATGTATTTAATTCATTGGCCAGGCAATTGGATTTAACCTCTAACCTTTAGCCGATAATAATTAAGTACAGAGCAAACCATCAGTAGAAAGCAAGCAAGGTGTCAACCCTGAAGTGAACCTGGCTGAAGCCATTTTGACACACGGAGTAACGAACCCCCAAAGAACCACAATGCAAAATTAAAATAAAAAGAATCAGTATTTTATAACACTGTTGGAGACACCAATAACAACATCAATTAACAATGGTTGAGGTTGCCAGAAGAGCAGTCTAGGGATATACAGTGGTCTAGGGACATCTGGATAAGCAGTCTAGGGACATCTGGAGTAGTCTATCTCTGAAAGCTTTGCTGAAAAAAAGTAAGCAAGGGAAAAGAGAGAGATCTCTCAACCTTATATCAAAACTAAAAGCTGATCCCAACACCTGTTAAACATGAGTTTTTGACTTTCCACTAAATCCTTTATTATCGGATCTTTTCAAACTGAGGTGTATAAGCCCCCAGAGGGGTTTCAGAAGAATGGATAGTTATCAGCTCAAAAAGGAGAAGATGCCAAAGAAATTTTTCAAATATTGCAGGAAGTAGGTGAAGAAACAAAACTTCCTTTCCCAGGGGAGAAAACATATGGACAATTTACATGAGAAACTTCAGCAAAGGGGCGTAAGAGGGGGAAAAAAGATGATTTTTCCAATCCATTCGGAAAATGAACTCTGCTAAAATGACTTTTTTTTTTAAAAAAAATGTCATTTTGCAGAATTGCCCTTTTTTGGTTTTCAAACGGGGAGGGGGGAAATCCAAGCCAGAAGAAAAAAAGTCTAAACGACCAGAAGTCATCCTGGCTCTGCCTACTGCTGCCTTGGTTTGACATCTGCTTAATTAGTTGTGTGTCTAATTAGCAACAAGATCCCCTTGGTTATTCTGAAACGGGAGCTGCCTTCAAGCAGTGGGAGCCCATGAAGGGCCTTGTCACAAAAATCAGAATGGATTCCATTTGGTCTTCGCAGCAGCTCCTTCTTCCTTTCCATTAAAAGAAAAGCTAATGGTAGGGATATGGACATCACAGTAAGGCTTTTCGTATCCTTGAACATTAGAGTTAAGCTCTCTGGATCCTTAAACATAACACAATTAAACTTTCTGAATCTTGGAACATCTTTGTAAGCCTTTCTGGATCCTTGAACATCACAATTAAATTTTCTAGATCCGTGGGTATCTCAGTTAAACTGTATGGATTGTGGCACATCATGGTAAAACGTTATGGATCGTAAAACATTAAACTCTCTGGATTCTTAAACATCACACAATTAAACTTTCTGAATCTTTGAACATCATGGCGTACCTTTCTGGATCCTTCACCATCACAATTAAACTTTCTAGATTCAGGTATCACAGTTAAACTTTATGGATTGTGGAACATTAGAGTTAAACTCTCTGGATTCTTAAACCTCACACAATAAAACTTTCTGAATCCTTGAACAACTTGGTAAACCTTTCTGGATCTTTGAACATCACAATTGAACTTTCTAGATCCTTGGGCATTATGGTGGAACTTTATGCATTGTGGAACATCATGGTGAAACTTTCTAGATCTTCGAACCAATACCTTACAAATGTTTAAAAAGAGAGGTGTTTTATGCCAAAGATTCTTAGAACATAGTTGCACCCAATTGCAATGTTTTGTTTATCTGCTGATGTCTTTCTCAGACAGGAGAGGGAGAAGGACCAACCTCATTGAGCAAAAGATTACTTAAAATATTTCAAGAAATCTAAATTGCTTATCTGGTATTACCCAACTTCAACCATAACTTTTGAGTTATGAATCAAGAGCTGCCATTTCAGAATGTGAGATAGTTTCTTTTGTGGTTTATGGGAAGCTTAGATTGCTGCAAGTCTGGGCTTCTCATTTGTAGGTTCACCTGATAGAACCATGGCAGTCCAACTGAGAAGAAATCTGTGGAAGCTCTCAAGAGAGATCCAACCTAGAACTAAGATGAAATTTCCTGACAGGGAGAACAATTAATCAGTGGAGTAGTTTGCCTCCAGAAGTTCTGGGTGCTCCATCACTGGAGGTTCCACTGGTGTCTCTCTCTCTCTCTCTCTCTCTCTCTCTCTCCAATCTCTGCCACACTTATTAACCCAACCCCTCCCCTTTCTTTTCTCCTTTCCCATTAGGAGACATCAAATAAAGGACAGATGGAGATAGAACAAGGCAAAAAAACGAGATTCTTCAGATTTCCAGTCTCCAAGGTTCTCTGGTGGAGGGAGCTGTCATTCCCAAAGAGACAGGAGCAAGCTGTTGGGGAAACAACCTCCCTTCTCAGTTTCACAGAGAAACAAAATATATATATCCAGCCCTCTTTCGGGCTGGGAGACCCCAGCTGTGTTCAGCCCAGGGGGTCACTCCAGTTGTTTATGCCCCTGTCTTCACCAGCCCCAAAATGACAACATCCCCTCCCAGCCCTTCATCTGCGGGGGCCCCTCCAGAGAAGGGAAAAATTTGTTTAGATCCCTATTAAAGCCGGATCGGTGTCGGGGCCAGAATGACAGACGAGCTAACGTCATGAGTGACATCAGGATCTTCTTTCAATTAGCAGGGTGGGCCCCCTCCTCCTCCTCCTCCTCCTGATCCTTTCCTCCCTTTCTGTATATTATCCTTACCTCAGAGGCCTTTTTTTCCACTCCTACGTTTCACCCACACCTCCATAATTTCAACTGGATGAGAAGCAAAACGTTCTGAAGCCCCTTTGAGATAACCACGACCCGGATGACTGAGAATCTCCACAGACTCCATAATTTCAGTTTAGTGATGCTCTGAAGACAGCCCTTTGTCAGAAATAGTATATGTCTCCTGTGTGAGCAGGGGATGGAGTAGATGACATCTACGATCTCAACTCTGTTACTGTTATGATGCATTGGACCCCTCCTTTGGGCTCAGCCTGGTCATCTCCTACATCTACAAGACTTACTGGGTCCTCACTGGAAATGGATTGTCCCAATATTTATATCACTATAATGTTCCAATATTTGAGGGGCTGCCACAAAGAAGTGAGGGTCAATCTATTCTCCAAAGCACCAGAAGGCAGGACAAGGAGCAATGGATGGAAACTAATCAAGGAGAGAAGCAACTTAGAACTGAGGAGAAATTTCCTAACAGTGAGGACAATTAACCAGTGGAAGGACTTGCCTTCAGAAGTTGTGGGAGCTCCATCACCGGAGGTCTTTAAGAGGAGACTGGATAGCCACTTTTCTGAAATGGTATAAGATCTCCTACATGAGCAGGGGGTTGGATTAGAAGACCTCCAAGGACTCTTGCAAGTCCTCTCCTCTCCTCTCCTTTCCTCTCCTTCCTTCCTTCCTCTCTGCTTCTACTCCCATTCTTCTCCCTCTCCTCCTTCTCCTTCTCCCTCTTCTTTCCATCACTCTACTCTACTCTACTCTACTCTACTCTACTCTACTCTACTCTACTCTACTCTACATTTTATTCTGTTCTGTTCTATTTGATTCAATTCTACTCTACTCTACTCTACAATCTATTCTACATTCTACTCTACTCTACATTCTGTTCTGTTCTGTTCTGTTCTATTTGATTCAACTCTACTCTACTCTACTCTACTCTACTCTACTCTACTCTACTCTACTCTACTCTACTCTACTCTATCTCACTTGCTCTGCCAGTTGTTAGAAGCCTTAAAGTCCCATCAATGGGACAATACAGGTGGAAGTACAGCCTTGCTAGATGAGTTTGCCTTAAATGTTTGTCTTTTTCCCCTCCCCTGACATAAGAAGCCAGACACGGGCATTTCCTCCATTTAAGACTCCTGCAGATAAATGAATTTCAAAGTCAACACCCCCGGCAGATAACCAACAATAAACCAGACAGCTCATCAATCCTCATGAATGGATGGCTGGCAGTCTTGAGTTAGGGGCAGGGAAGTTACAGTATGCGAGGCCATCTCATGTGCAGGTTTAGCAGTTCGGCTTTTCTTAATGCATTCAGGACCAAGTTTTGGGTAGGGTAAAGGTAAAGGTTCCCCTTGCACCTACGTGCTAGTCATTTCCGTCTCTAGGGGGCGGTGCTCATCTCCGTTACAAAAGCCAAAGAGCCAGCGCTGTCCGAAAACGTCTCTGTGGTCATGTGGCCAGCATGACTGAACGCCGAAGGCGCATGGAACGCTGTTCCCTTCCCACCAAAGGGGTCCCTATTTTTCTACTTGCATTTTTACATGCTTTCGAACTGCTAGGTTGGCAGAAGCTGGGACAAGTAACAGGAGCTCACTCCATTACGCAGCGCTAGGGATTCGAACGGTCAAATTGCCGACCTTCCTGATCGACAAGCTCAGCGTCTTAGCCACTGAGCCACCAGGCTCAAATTATAGAACCAAATATAGGTAGTCCTACCACTATTCATTTAGTGACCATTTGAAGTGACAATGGAACTGAAAAAAAAGTGACTTATGGCTGTTTTTCACACCTACGACCATTGCAGCATTCCTTTAATCACGTGATCCAAATTCAGCCACTTAGCAACTGACTCATATTTATGACGTTTGCGGTGTCCTGAGGTCATGTGATCCTCTTTTGCGACTTTCTAACATGGTTGTTAAAACCGTGTTACTAACTGAACAACTGCAATGATTTGCTTAACAACTGTGGAAAGAAAGGTAGCAAAACTCACTTAGTCACCATCTCACTTAGCAGTGGAAATTTCGGGTTCGATTGTGGGACTATCTATAAGCCCTTACTCAAATAGCTTTGGATAGAGGTGTATTCTACAGTAATATATTTTTTCCCCTCTTTCCATCTCCTCTCTCTCTTTTGAATACCTGAAGATGTAAAAACCTTCAGTCCAGCAGTTCTCCCCAAAGCCATGTACTTCAAGAAGACACCCCATCCTTCCAATGTTCTTTTCTTTCCTCCCCCAAAGCACCCTAATTTTTAAAAGTTTCCCTTCCCCCACCCCCCAATGACATTCCTCTGGGTTTCAAAAATCCACAGAGGGGGGCAAAATATATGGGGAGGGGGGCTTGTTTTTGTTTTGCACCGAAGTCGAGATAACCTTTGGCGTTTGAAATGATGGAGTGCTCTTTGACCTTTCCTGATGACCTTGAGCCAGCTTGCGATTCCACAGAAGGTAAAGCTATTTTGGCGAGGGCCGAGGAGTGGGTGAAGGTAGAAAGGTTTCGGTTACATGTCAGCTGAGGCTGCAGGGCTGTTAGGAAAAAGCTTGTAAGGCTGTCCTCTTTGATCAAGAATAGCTTGGAGGGGGAAATGTTCTTACAGCCCTCAAGAGTTCGGATTTTAAGACAAGAGAGACACCATCAATGCCTTCAGATTTTCACTGCGCCCGTGATCCCTTCTCTTAGATTAAGATGGGCTTTCTTGAAAAGGTCCTTTTAATGGAAAGGACGTTTCAATTCAAATTCAGGGATTTCAAATGTCCTGGAGAATGGAATGGTCCAAGGTTCCTTCTTGTGGCCTGACCATTAGTGGTTCCTCTACCAACCATCTGGTTTTGACCTGCCTCACTTTGTCTGGACAAAATTGAACAGAATTTCGGTGTGATCCTGGAAGAGGTGCTTCTGCTTAGTAAGGCCACACCTAGAATACTGCATCCAGTTTTGGTCACCGCACTATAAAAAAGATGTTGAGACTCTAGAAAGAGTGCAGAAAAGAGCAACCAGGATGATGAGGGGACTGGAGGCTAAAACATAAAATAAACGGGTGCAGGAACTGGGCCTGGCTAGTCTAGTGAAGAGAAGGACCAGGGGGGACATGATAGCAGTCTTCCAATATCTGAGGGGCTGCCAGAGAGAGGAAGTAGTCAATTTATTTTCCCAGGCACCCAAAGGCCAGATAAGGAACAATGGATGGAAACTGATCAAGGAGAGATTCAACCTAGAAATAAGGAGAAAATTTTTGACAGAGAGAACAATCCACCCATGAAACAGAAGTTGCCTTCAGAACTTGTGGGACCTTCATCACTGGAGGCTTTCAATAAGAGATTGAAGTGCCATCTGTCAGAAATAGTGTAGGGTCTCCTGCTTGGGCGGGGGTGGTGGACTAGATGACCTACAAGGTCCCTTCCAGCTCTGCTAATCTGTAAGACTTCATCTGCCCTGTATCGGTGTGGCTGGGAAGATTCCCCTTGTTATGATTGTGGTGCTGATATGCAAACTATTAAACATATTGTGGGATATTGCCTATGATGTGCCTTCTCTGGTTCCTTAGAAGATATGCACAAAGCAACATCAGAGACAATCACCTGGATAACTGAATTGGATCTCCAGTTATGAGCCCACTGCCGTAGCCCCAGAGAGGTTATGTATAAAATTACGTGGATTGTACTTTTCTTCTGTCACGTTCTCATTATATGCTGAATAAATAATGGAAAGTAAATGAAATGGGATTCTGGGCAGATGCAAAGCAAAATGATGACCTTCAGATATATATCTTTATTTTAGAAATGGTCTCGGGATCTTCATAAACATCCCTAGAAGACTTAAATGATAGTTGGCTGCACCCCCACTATTTTTGCAGAACGAAATGTTGCTATCCAGAAAATCCAGAATAGGCGGGGTACCCGAAGCAAACCCATATTTACTACAGAGTCTGATGAAAATTGAACATTTGTACTCATGGAAAAGTTTCTTTGCCGTACTGATAGACTTCCCAAAAATATGCAGGTGGAGATTTTTGGAAACCTGTTCCTTAATCCTGATAGATCTTCATACAAGATGGTACTACTTTGATGTCTCACTGATGGTCAACCTCAAAACAAGTTTGAAAACAATCAGCCCTCACACGAAGGAAAGCAAACAGCACCTTACAGGCACCATGTATCTCACCGAAATTCACTCCTCTGTCACCATTTCAGGCTTATTCTTCATTTTCCACACAGGGCTGCCCATCTTATGTCTTTTATTCCCTCAAGTGGTCCCACTGAAGGACAATTTTCCACCGTGCTGGGAGGTCTCTAGACATCTGGACCACGACAGGCCAAGTCAAACTTCTGAGAGTAGCTGCATTCAGAGAATGGGTGATAACAGGAGGAAATGGCCATGTTTTCCTCTTGGAAATTAAGAAATCAAGGCGGGCACTTGAAAAGCTGGTGGGAAACTGGTCATAACAAGTGTTTTCCCACTGACTGCCTACCTTATTGTGTAACGTTCTCGGATTTCCAAGGAGGACTCATGTTCCTCCATCAAACAGATGTTGGTATGATTTGTCACTGAACTCCGAGAAGCTCAGCTCTTTGGAAAATATTTAGCCCTGGCTAGGCCCACCCTCAACGCCCGATGCTTTTCAACAACCACCAGAGTCACAATTCTGCAGCACAGTCTCCATCTCAGGGACGGACATGCTCAATCTGTTGTCTCTGAGCTGCCATGTTAAATTTCCCACAGTGTTTCTAGACCAGAGAGGTCCCCAAACTTGGCAATTTTAAGACTTGCGGACTTTAACTCCCAAATTCTGGGAGTTAAAGTCCACAAGTCTTAAAGTTGCCAAGTTTGGGGACCCCTGTTCTAGACCAACATTACACCAGTAGCATTGTGGGAAATTTAAAATGGTAGCCACTCGTGCAGATAGTCCTTGACTTATGACAATTAAGCCCAACATTTCTGTTGCTAAGTGAGACAGTTACGTGAGTTTCTGCCCCATTTTATGGACTTTTTTTTGCCACAGTTGTTAAGTAACCACTGCAGCTGTTAAGTTAGTAACCCAGTTGTTAAGTGAATCTGGCTTCCCGATTGACTTGCCTTTTCAGAAGGTCGCAAAAGGGGATCACATGACACACACCCCCGGGACATGACAACCGTCATAAATGTGAATCAGTTGCCAAGCATCTGAATTTCATATGACCATGAGGATGTTGCAACCGTCATAAGTGTGAAAAACAGTCCTAAGTCACTTTTTTCAGTGCCGTTGTAACTTTGAACTGTTGCTAAATAAATGCTTGTAAGTTGAGAATTACTGATCTCAGTCACGAGTCATCAGGAATTATGCCGATAAGGTGAAAGAGTCGTTTGGAAATGTGTTAAACCCACAAACCAGGGACCTGTCAGGAATGACAACTCAATAGCTTCCTTCCTTCTGTGTTTTAAAATTGCAAGGAAAAGTTAAAAAAAAAAAAAAAAGCAAGCTGTGGAAATAGACTAAAAGGTAGTTACTAAGATGGAACTTGTATATATCTGTCTACTGAATGGAACTCAAGGTCATTGACAGCCACTGAAGTTCTCTAGCCAAGAGATAAGTTTTATTTGCTACACTTTTATAATGAGCAGTAATTCTAGAAAAACTTGAAACAGCCCAGGGTGATCGGATTTGAAATTGTCCATTGGCTTCTGTGCATTAATATCAAGAATTCATATCACGGGGTTTCTACTCGGCTGCTGGTGGATACAAGGTCTGTTTCTTCACACACTGTGCAAAAGCATTATGGGATTTAAATGTGTTTGATGGAAAAGTCACGACAGCTAGGTGCATGCAAAAGCCACAAGCTGTGGTTTGGGTTTTCTCCATATGCTAAGCCCAAGTCAATCAAGGGAAGAGAAAGAAAAAGAGACAGAGGCATATAGAGTGAATAATAGAATAATAGAGGAAGGAAGGGAGGAAGGAAGGAAGGGAGGGAGGAAGGAAGGAAGGAAGGAAGGAAGGAAGGAAGGAAGGAAGGAAGGAAGGAAGGAGAGGGGGAGAGAAGGAGGAAGAGAGAGAGATAGAGAGAGAAAGAAAGAAGGAAGGAGGGAGAGAGAGAGAGAGAGAGAGAGAGAAAGAAAGAAAGAAAGAAAGAAAGAAAGAAAGAAAGAAAGAAAGAAAGAAAGAAAGAAAGAAAGAAAGAAAGAAAGAAAGAAAGAAAGAAAGAAAGGCTTTCTTTTAAGACAATAGTGCCCTCTGCTGACTATAAAAAACAATTTAGCTATTGGTCAGACATGAATTCTAATTTTACTGTATTTTTAAAACATCTTTAGTCCTTGCTGCTCTGGTGATAGCTTCTCTCCATTATCGATTTGTCCCACTGTGACTGACCAAGGGGTTGGACTAGAAGACCTCCGAGCTCCCTTCCAACCTAATATTTTACATGTACTCTATGTTCTAATGGAAGATAAACTACCCTCTGCATTTTTTGTTTAGTTTAAATGGAGAAATAAGCTAATCTCTTACCATACCTTGTTATCAGAGCTGAGTTTCTAATTCTCTCCGTGTACATGCCAGCCCATCTCAAGTTCATGACTTTGGGTGACTAACCACGATTAAAACATTTAAAACAAAACTGAGAGACAACAGGAGGCATACAAACCTCCTCCAAACTCCCAGTCTGTAGATTGAAGTGGAGTTCGGATATTTGACTTTTTTTAAGCTCTCCAACGCCTCTGGTTCTTACAATAAGCCAATAAATAGAGGATGGAAAACAAACATTGGTTGGCCTTCCTCTCCCCATTCAGAGTTAGTGAAGTGGCAAACCCCCATCCTAGAAATGGGTTGCTCCAGGGAAGTTGTGCTCCAGTGGCCTCCAACAGTGATGCCCATTGGACGCCTATCAATCATCACGTCCCTTGGGATCTACCTGGGCATGGCTTGGAGTTTGAAGGTCATCCCAAGGTCAGGGCCTGAACTATAGTTTATAAACCTTATTTATTGACAATACCAACTTGATGTTTCATGGAGCTCCTCAAAGTATAGAACCAAAGCTAGAACATCATGTGACGTAAGCTTTCCTGCCTCAGCAGGGGGTTGGACTAGAAGACCTCCAAGGTCCCTTCCAACTCTGTTATTCTATAATTTTTAACTTCCCTATCACTGAGCACTACTGCTCTTGTTCCTTGCATAAGCCATGAATGTCAAGAACCAATAGATTCAACTTTTTTTCACCATGGACCCCCTTTAAATATCTTTTGGGCCAGGGATTCCCAAGATTTATCTTAAGATTTAAATCATCACAATTCTTCAAGCCTTCGTGGACCTCCTGGGATGATGACCATGGGTTGAGAACCACTGCAGAAAACAATTCCTCATTGCCTTTTTATGTTCCTTTGGAAATATTTTCATCCTCAAAGCCTAGTCATTGTCAGAATGTATACATTTTTGTTTAGACAAGAGTTGAAGTTTCTTTTAGACCATTTGCAGAGGAATTCATGATCGGCTTGAAGTATCAATGCTCTAACACAGTGGAAAACATTCAAATCTCATCACTGACCACCCAATAAAACTAGAACCTAAGAGCCAAAGGATCTCAAAATTTTTAACATACTAAAAAATGATTATTATTTTTTTAAAAAAGTCAAAGTTAGTTGCAGGATCAGGCAATCTATAACTCAACAACAATTCTTAGCATTTTTATAAGCATGATGAATGATGGGACTTGGAGTTGAATAGAACACAGAATCTAAAACAGAATAAAATGCAGAATACTAGAATAGACTACAAGAACAAAAGAACTTTCTTCTTTAACAACACAAAAGCAATTTTCAAGTATTTCAACCATCCACACATTGAAATAGGTGCTCCAACTAACTCATAATCAAAACTCAGCAACTTACACCACAAATAGAGCAAACATTTATTTCTTAAAATGTGCAAGCCTTTAAATGTTTACCTTTTAAATAGGCAACATTTTAGAACCAAAAGATGAAAGACTTTCTGTAAGGAAACACTTTACAAAGAGTGGCATGGGCCTTTGTAAATGTCACAAAAATGTTGTAATAAAACCACTATCCTAAAGATTGCAATAGTGCAACCAACTCTATGGTTGGCAGTGTAAGAGCACACTTTTTGGTCAACAAATTATTTTAAAACTCAGAACAACAGCGATGAATATTTTCTATAACAGCTCTTCTATAGCCAGAGAAATAAATATTTGTATTCCAAAAGGAGTTATAAACATTTTAATAGGAAAAAACATATCCTACCTTGTAGCAATCGGAGTTGACTAGAACAGCTTCAATACTGAGGTAAACTAACATGGAGAATTCACTTCAGATATATATCTCAGGTGAAACCTATAAGTCTCCAAGGCCAACTCTAAAAATGTCTAAATAAATATGTTTCCAGTCTTTGCTTATCCTGTTATCTTTTTATTCTTCCTAAATTTTGGAAACCAATTATCAGGAAAGAAGAAAACAAACAGCAGTTGTATTGTAGAAAAGCTAGGAGTTTATGTATTGAGGCTGCTGTTGTAATGGCTTCCCTCACTGAATTTACTTGAGGTTCTTCATCATTATCTGGCAGTTGGTGGCACCTGGCTGATGTTCCGAAGGATTTGGAAGCTAAGCAGGCTTGGGCATGGTTAGCACTTGGATGGGAGATCAGCAGGTTAGCACTGTAGGCAGACTTGAGAAGTTAAAGAAGCATCTCAGAAAAAGGCAGTACAAACCAGGTTTATGCTGTTGCCAAGATACTTCATGAAAGTATCCATGGCTTCAGTAGAGTCAGATTCAGGGTGAATTGAGGACTCTTCTTTTTTCTTTCTTTCTTTCTTTCTTTCTTTCTTTCTTTTTTTTTCTTTTATTTCTTTCTTTCTTTCTTTCTTTCCTTTCTTTCCTTTTTATTTTTATTTTTATTTTATTTTTAATAAATAAAAATAAAATCTCAGAAAAAGGCAGTACAAACCAGGTTTATGCTGTTGCCAAGATACTCCATGAAAGTATCCATGGCTTCAGTAGAGTTAGATTCAGGGTGAATTGAGGACTCTTTCTTTCTTTCTTTCTTTCTTTCTTTCTTTCTTTCTTTCTTTCTTTCTTTCTTTCTTTCTTTCTTTCTTTCTTTCTTTTATTTTTATTTTATTTTTTTAAAATAAAATCTCCCTCCCTCTTTGCTTTCTTCCATTTCTTTCTTCAATTCAAGGTTTGAGACTCTTTCTTTCTTTCTTTTCTTTCTTTCTTTCTTTCTTTCTTTCTTTCTTTCTTTCTTTCTTTCTTTCTTTCTCTCTTTCCTTTTTTTTTCCTTTCCTCCTTCCCTTTCCCTTTTTCCTTTCTTTTTCTTTTTCCTTCTTTCTTTCCTCTCTCTCTCTCTTCCTCTTTCCTTTTTCCTCCCTCCCTTTCTTTCTTTCTTTCTTTTTCTTTCTTTCTTTCTTTCTTTCCTTCTTTCTTTCTTTCTTTCTTTCTTTTTTCTTTCTTTCTTTCTTTCTTTCTTTCTTTCTTTCTTTTCTTTCTTTCTTTCTTTCTTTCTTTCTTTCTTTCTTTCTTTCTTTCTTTCTTTCTTTTTCTTTCTGTATAGCAACATTTGCAGTGCCACTGTTCATTCCAGCCCCAATTTGGAAATAGACTCCTAAAGAGAGAGAATTATGGGAATATTTAGAAATCATTCATTGATATTTAGCAACATGAGAGCAAATGCCCACAAGGGGATTAAATTATCTGATCATTGTGGGGTCCTTAGTACTCTCTAAACTTGGTTGTTTCTTGCAGACATCCCATTAACCAACTAGGTAACATAATCAGTGCTAGAAGGGAGTTGGGTGTGTGGAGAGGAAGATTTTGGGGTCCTTGGTGCTCTCTGAGCTTGGCCGTTTTCTTGTACACATTTGCAAACACTCACTTCTAGCACTGATGATGTTACCTAGTTAGAGCATGAAACATCTGCAAAAAACAACTAAGTTCAGAGAGCACCAAGGACCCCACAATCCTCCTCCTATCCACAAACCCCACTCCCTGTTAGCACTGATGACATTACCTAGTTGGGACCTGAAACATCCAAGCTCAGATAGCACCAAGGACCTCACCATCCAACCCTGAGCTACCAATATTATCTTCTATTGATATCCGATCGTTCTTCTTGCAATGCTGAGAAGGACTGTATTTTTTTAATTTAAATTATATTCATCTAATTATAAACGTTGGAGGGTTTAGGATGTAGGTTCAATATAATCCACTTGGCTCAAAGAGGATAAAAGTCTTCAAATAAGGAGGCCCAAGCAAGACGTTGTAAGGACAGAGAATGTCCCCTCCGGCCAACCCTTTCGTGAACTTCCTCTTCTATTGATCAAAACCTTTGGCCAACCTTCATTTGTTTCAAACCAAAGCCAGGGCTAAAACAGCTTGTAACAAAGGGAGTGGATGGGCGAAGAGAAGCAATAGAGGAAGAAGAATCAGGAAGGAAAAAAAAAAGAAGACTTGTATTGTCTCTGTCTCCTTTCTTTTCCCTCTTGCACACGGCTTGGAATGTCCTGCAAATGTGCTTGGCGTTTGCCTAGATAACTATGGAAAACAATGTGAGGCCTGGTGGACGCTGATGGATCGTTGATGTACAAGATAAATGCTGAAGAGATGCAGAATTGTAATTACACAGACATTTCCACACAGGCCGTGCGGCCTATTATTTGACAAAGAAAGAGACAATGCTTCTTGCTTCCTTGAGCAGATAAGAAGAGAAGGCCCCGCAGTCATTGGTAAACAGGGAAACATTTCCTTGGACCTCCTACAATGGCTGGCCATCACTGGATTGACCCAGCACCCAAAAATTCCTCTGCCAAGACAATAGACTGGATGTATACTCAGAAAAAATAAGTCAACTTTTTCTACAGGGACTGAATAGCCCATGAAGAGATGGCTATCACCCAAGAGGAGGAGGCAGGCGGAGCAGACAATGGCCGGTCTTCAGCCTAAGAGCCATCCGTCATAGGGGAACAAAAGCCGTTGTCAATCCCACAACGAGCAGGTCCTCCAGGCATGTCATCCATGTCCTGCTTGGGCTGACAACTCACCACTCACCAAGGTTCAACTTGGAACTAAAGGAAGACAGAATTGCCGGGGTGCGATTGAGGTGCCCGTGTTATTTCCTGTTGAATGTAGCTCAGTGTGTTTCTCTTGTAGCTTTCCACAAACGTTCCTAAGACAGGTTTCAGCGAGGTACGCCAACAACTTTGTGGATAGACGTTGTGTGTCCCCCAAACCCAGTGAGGTGTGTAAGGACAACGAAGTCCTCACTCTTGTCATTAAGGGACTGGAGTCCAAAACAAGGACAAATAGGCTGAAAATCAGCTTCTATATCCCAGGGCGGTAACTCTTACTGAATTCTACTGTATAGTGCAATATTGATGCAATATCAGGGGTTTTTCAATTCAATGTATAGAATGTGTGTTTGTGTTTATTTTCATAGTCATAATCTACACTGAAGATGGTGCTTGATTTCATTGTACGAGGTGCAATGACAATAAAGTAAACTAAATATGAAAAACGGTTGCAGGAATTGGGTATGTCTAGTCTGGTGAAAAGAAGAACTGGGGTGACATGATAGCACTGCTCCAATATTTGAGGGGCTGCCACAACGAAGACTCTCCAAACTCTTCCATAACATCTGAAGGCAGGACAAGAAGCAATGGATGAAAATTAATCAAGGAGAGAACCAACCTAGAATTAGGTCGTCCTCAACGTATGACCACAATCAAGCCCAAAACGTTTGCTAATAAGTGAAAAATCCATTGAGTTTTGCTCTGTTTTACAACTTTCCTTGCCACATTTGTTAAGTGAATCCTTGCAGTTGTTAAATTAGTAACACAATTGTTGAATGAATCTAGTTTCCCCCTTGACTTTGCTTTGTCAGTTCGCAAAAGCGGATCATGTAACCCTGGAACACTGCAACTGTCATAAGTATGAGTCAGCTGCCAAGCCTCCAAATGTAAATCACATTACCATGGGGATGCAGTGTGAAAAGTGGTCATAATTCCGTTGTAATTCTTTAAAAAAAAAGATTGTAATTCTTTAAAAAAAAAGATTTTATTGATTTTCTATCGTTTACATTTTGCTGGTGCTTAATAAACAACGTGTTGTCTGGGTTGTTCAATTTGCTTCATAATACAGATTACATTCTTAATCTCCACCTCTTTTTTCCCAACCACTGGTAAAATAAAGTGCCGCTGTAATTTTGGTCACTAAACGAACCGTTGTAAGTGGAGGATGACCTGTGTAGAGAAATTTCCTGACAGTGAGAAGAATTAATCAGAGGAACGGCTTTGCCTTTGGAAGTTATGGGTGCCTTCAAAATTGGGAAAGTGAAGAGATTCCAGCTGAACAGAATGTGATTCGAAAAATATTAGACTGTGCAGAAATGAATAGGTTAACACTTAGCAACCCAAGAGAAGGAACAAATTGAATATGATATGATATGGGATTTATTTTATCAATGGTTGGAAAACAAATATGGAAGTTAGAAATTAAATGAAGACTAGCGCAAAATAGTAAACATGTAGTAAGAATTAAAAATGTTAGGATGGGAAATGTTATAACAATTAGATATAGGATGCAGATTAGTATTAAGTAAGAACAGAGTATTAAAGCTAAGCAATGAATATGTATAAGCTAGAATGGTTATTGCACAAGAGATTTATACCCAGATGACACACTGTTCAAATGAAAGATGGAATGTTTGTAAAAATAATATATAGATCACTCTGAGAAGCACAGAGCTGAAGACACAAGCCTGAAGATGATGAATGAGACTTCATCGAAACGTTGCCTAGATACTTCCAATCTTACGCGGGAGAAAACCCAAATAACCAAAGATAGATAGATAGATAGATAGATAGATAGATAGATAGATAGATAGATAGATAGATAGAGATAGATAGATAGATAGATAGATATAGATATAGATATAGATATAGATATAGATATAGATATAGATATAGATATAGATATAGATATAGATATAGATATAGATATATAGAGATAGAGATAGAGATAGAGATATATAGATATATATAGATATAGATATAGATATAGATATAGATAAAGGAAGCTATGGGTACTTTATCACTGGAGGTGTCATGCCTCTGGTGGAGACTGACTCTGAGGAAGAGGAGGAACAGCCAACAGGGAGTGGAAGTGTGACTCCGGAGGTGGTGGTGGAGGCTGGGGAAGGGCAGAGGCCAGTTGAGCAGTCAGAGGAGGACCCAGGCCCATCCCCTCTCCATCCTAGGGCACGCAAGGAGGAGAGGATCAGGGTAAAACGTGGTCTACTCAGGAGGAGAGGGCCATGATCCTCTTCATGGGTTGCAGGTGTTAAGACCTGCATAAAAGGTTGGATCTGCATGCTAACAGACGCTGGAGACAAATTAGTGTTTTATTCCTAAAGAAAGTTTACCTTGGTTGGCGTTCTTCCAACGGACTGTCCCTGGTTATCTTCCTGAAGTTGGGTAATTATCTATCCTGGTCTGTCGAGGAACTTTATTCAGTGCGGTTTGTTTTTGGTTTTTGCTTCGTTGTCGGCTCTTTGAATGTGAACTGTGTTTCTTGCCTTTGAAATGTTATTTTGAAAAATAGTTTACTCCTCCACTGTGAACAATTAAACAGTGAAGCCAAGTTGAAGGCATTAAAGGACTTTCATTTACGTTTTGGTTTTTGTTATATTTCTGAAATACTCTGGGTCATCACAGGAGGTTTTTAAGGAAAGATTGGACAACCCGTTTGCCTGAAATAGGGTCTCCAGAATGAGCTAAAGACCTCCAAGGTCTCTTCCATCTCTTAATTATTCTTATTTTCTAGATTCCAGTACAAGAAAGCTTGCAACACAAGCTTTGGCTGTTTGGGCACATGAGCTTGGCACAATACCCTTTTAACTCTTTGGGAGGGAGGGAGGGACGGGCCTCTTGTAAATTCAGTTCCTTCACCCTCCTCTCCAATTTCCCATCTTCTTTCTGTCTTCCTCTAGACTCTTTTAAGACTTTCGTGGGTCACGTTTGGTGACTCTGTGCTTATTTTTCTGCTGTCGGGGAAAAATGCCCCAGCACAGAACTAAACCTTTCTCCCATTAATCAAAACTAGCAAGCTTTCTGTAGGGAGACAGAAAATCGCTATGTTTTCTCCCTTAGTGCTCAAGCAAGGTCAGCAGGAGGCCGGGGCAGGAGAAAGGGGAGGGGGGCGGTCAGAGACTTGGTCCAGCCACCCCCCCAGCCCCACCTCTAGTTAGATTAACATTTTATTCAGAAGCCTATTTGTCAAAGTCAAGAGCATAGCATAAAGTGGCACCAGAAAAGGATGGCGGGGGAAGAGAGAAACTGTTCCTCGGAGCAGACAAGACATATCATTTGGTTTCTCTCCACCTATTTCTCTGGCTTAATTTTGTCCCACAAACCCACAACCTGGTGGGTTGTCTCTGGCTGACCAGGATTACCAATCCTGGCTCTCATGGAAAAAAAACAACAACATTCTAGATATTTCGTACGGAGTGAAAAAGCCAAGACCGAAAGCCAAATGCAGCTTTCAAAGGTGCTGTGGTTAAAATTTTACAGAATAAAGAATTGGAAGGGACTTTAGAGGTCTTCTAGTCCAACCCCCTATTCAAGCAAGAGACCTTAGACCATTTCCAGGTCAATGGCTATCCAATCTCTTCTTTAGAACCAACAACTTCTGTAGGCAAGTCATTCCGCTGATTAATTGTTCTACCAGAAAATGTCTCCTTAGTTCTAGGTTGCTTCTCTCCTTGGTTAGTTTCCATCTGTTGCTTCTTGCGATCTTCAGGTGCTTTGGAGAATAGCTTGACTCCCTCTTCTTTGGGGCAGCCCCTGAGACTGTTATCATATCAGCCTTAGTCCTTCTTTTCATCAAACTAGACCTATCCAATTCCTGCAAACATTCTTCATGTTTTAGACTCCAGTTTCCTAATCATCCTGGTTGCTCTTCTCTGCACTCTTTCTAGAGGCTCAACATCTTTTTTATATCATGGCCATCAAAACTGGATGCAGGATTCTAGGTGTGGCCTTATTACCAAGGCATTATAAAGTGGTATGAACACTTCATTCTATCCCTCTGTTAATGCAGCTCGGGTATTTTCCCACGTCATTATAGTTGTGCTTTTAAAGTTGTAGCAACGTTTTGGCAGAATCTCATCTGCCATCATCAGGCTTCTGTATTGTGTTCGTCAGATACAGAAGCCTGATGATACAGAAGCCTGATGATGGCAGATGAGATTCTGCCAAAACGTTGCTACAACTTTAAAAGCACAACTATAATGACGTGGGAAAATACCCAAAGCTGAATACCATACATATAAATACCACGAAAACTTAACACACACACACACACACACACACACAAACAGACAGACAGACAGACAGACACAGATGATATATTTTATTGTCTTTTTCCCCAAGAAAATTCCACCCTTTCGGCAGAATGTTTTTTTCCACAAGATCGATGTTGGCAGATTCTATAACAGAGTCGTTGTCTCAGAAATAAAATCTCTGTTCTTCTCTGGCTGTGATAGAGAGAAAGAAGTTAGCATTTTGTCCTGCCAAGGAAGGCACCAATTGGCTAAATGTAACATAAGAATGAAAGCGTGGAAAAGAAAGTGTAAATGGGATTTGTGTGCCCCCTTCTGGGGACAGAGAAAATATTTTTCTGGAACTGAGATTTCAAAATATATATATATTTTTAAAGTCAAATTGGTATACATTGAAAAAGAGGGAGGGAGGGAGGGAGGGAGGGAGGGAGGGAGAGAGAGAGAGAGAGAGAGAGAGAGAGAGAGAGAGAGAGAGAGAGAAATTAAGCAACACAAATTTCACTGCATTGTTTGAAAGAAAAAAGAGCTTGATGGGACCATAGGTTTTTGAAAAGAAGCTCAAATAATCTCTCTCTGCTCTGCCTAATTAACAGAGTTGGAAGGGACCTCGGAGATCTTCTAGTCCAACCCCCTCCTCAAGCAGGAGACTCTGTACCATTTCAGAGAAATGGTTGCCCCAGTTTCCTCTTAAAAACCACCTGTGAAGTTTTTAAAGAGGTTTAATAACCGCATTTCAATCATTTGAGGTTAAAATTGAGGTTTTAATCAACCAAAACGAATCCAGATTAGAGGGGAAGAAGAAGGACCGTATTAATATGTTGGAAATAAAGAAAACAATAAGTTATCACATGGCAGTTAACAGAGTAAAAAAAAAACACACGGAAGGATTACACAGGCAGCCCTTGACTTACAATTGGGACCAGGACGTCTGCTGTTAAGCAAGACAGTTATTAAGTAAATCACTCAGTCAGTAAGAGAACGGGGCTTCTCCCATTGACTTTGTTGGCCAGAAGACGGCAGAGAAAGTCCCAAATTTTGACCCTTGGGATGCTGCAATTGTCATAAATACAGGCCACTTGCTAAACGCCCTAATGGTTTGATTACATGACCATGGGAAGGCTGAAGGTGTAACTGCGAGGACCAGTTATAAATTACTTTCTTCAGTGTCATTGTAACTTTGAATGTCCACTAAATATAATGGTTGTAAGTCAAGGACTACCTGTAAATAATTTAGGGGGCATCAGACAACCTTTGGTGTGAGGGGATTCAATCATATGAGCCCCAAACCATTTTTTTTCCAATTATAGGAAGACTGTACAGAGTTTAAGTACCAAATGAGGGTCCAGCAAATGGCAGCTTTTTCCCATTTTGTCGTTCCGCAATTATGTTTATCCATCCCAAATGTTCTGCATAGAAGTTTCTTCTTTAAAAAACAAAAAACTAGCAAGCACCTTCCAAATTCTGCCTAGAACTTCTGAGGTTCTCCAAGAAATAAGGCATTTGGGGAGGGGGGGAAGCTACACCAATCAATATTCACCTATCGACTGGTGATCAATCAATGCTGTCCCCCAAAGGTGTTTTTTTTTTCAAAAGGCAGTTGGACTTTCTTAGTTTGTTCCCTTGAAGACATTTCGCTTCTCATCCAAGAAGCTTCTTCAGGGGATGAAGAAGCTCCTTGGAACTGAAGGAATTTCTTGGATGAGAAGCAAAAGGTCTTCACAAGGGGAAAACCAAAAACGAAGGTAGGCCAGGTTGCCTTTGAAAAAACACCTTTGGGACAACCATGACATGGGTGATTGAGAATCTCCACGGACCAGGGTTGGGCTGCTGGGGGTTCGCGGGGGGTTCGGGACAGCCCCCTAGCTAAGATTCAGCGCAGTTTGGAGAACCCCCAAATCCCACTCCTGGCTGGCCCTGCCCGCAACACCCCTCCCCTCCTAGGAGTCCCCACATGGCCCGCGTTGGATGCAGGTAAGGGCAGGGGGCACACAGAGGCTTGGGGAGAGCAAAAAACGGGGCTCCTGGACGTCTGGGAAGGCTGGAAATGGGCCCGTTTCCGGCTTCCAGAGAGCCTCTGGAGTCCAGGGAGGACAAAAACATATCACCATGGTGGCCAACTAGGCCACGCCCACCCAGCAACTGGACAGAGAACCCTTTGCTAATGGGCCATCAGTCAATACTGTCCTTACGAGCGCTTTCCCACAGGCCCGTGTTCTCATAAACCTCCACCATTGTCCTCCTGGCTTCCATGGCTATCCGCTGGAACCTGCAGATGTAGAAGACCACCAGAAGCAGCAAGATGGCCTGCACCAGGATGAAGACGAAGAGGCAGATCTGGGCCACCAGAGCCACACCGCAATACCAAGACTGGCAGCTGGAGATGATCTCCTCTTCGGACAGGTAGGTGATAATCCGGCCTTGAAGGTGGGCAGGGGTCGAGCACACCACGTCGCGATACAGAGTCCGGTTTTCCTGCCACTGCAGCCAGGAGCGGAGGTAGAGAATGTTGCAGGTACACTCCCAAGGGTTCCCCCGCAGGTAAACCGCCTGGAGGTTGGGCAGGTTGTCGAAGAGGCCTTTGGGGATGAAGGTCAGGTAGTTGTTGTTGAGAAAGAGCTTGCTGGTTGAGGAGGAGAAGGAGAGGGGGATCCCATCATCCGTGAGGTCGGTTGATATGCAGTCAACGACGCTGGCGGCACAGCGGCACGGGCGAGGACACTCTGGGGTGACGGGAGGGAGCAAGACGAAGATGAAGAAGAAGCGGACGAGGCTCATCTTCTACTCTGAAAAGACACAGGAATCATTCAACGAGAGAGCGGAGGAGGGAAACACCGCAGAGGAGTCTTCTTTCCTACCCTGAAAGTTACAGAAATCGTCAGCTAGAAATCAGGGGCGGGCTTCAAAATTTTTAGCAAAGGGTTCTCCGCCCGATTGCTGAGTGGGTCTGGCCATGGTGGGCATGGCCTAGTCGACCTCCTGCACCACGGCGGCCGGGGGGGTGTTTTCACCCTCCCCGGACTCCTGAGGCTTTCCTCGAGCCTCCAAGAGGGTGAAAACAGCCTCCCCAGGCTCCGGAGGCTCTCTGGAAGCCGGAAACGGGCCCATTTCTGGCCTTCCTGAACGGGCCATGTGGAGACTCCTGGGAGGGAGGGGTGGGCCGGGCCAGCCAGGAGTGCGGTTGGGGGTTCTCCAAACTGCACAGAATCTTAGCTAGGGGGCTCTTCCGAACCCCTGCAGACCCCCAGTAGCCCACCCCTGGCTAGCATCCATGTTCATAAAAGCCCATTCAGGACTGCAGAACCCATCACCGCCACCATCCATGTGTCTGAAGGTTGGTGGTTGAGTTTCCAGCCATTCTGAAATTGGAGGCCTTCAAATGAAACTCTAAGGTAAACATTGTTTTTTAAAAAAAAAAAAATACAGAACTATAAACTTTCTCCCATCTTCTGCATCCTAGAACAGGTGTAAAAAGTTTTTTTTGAGAGAGCATCCAAAAATTGTCCATCCTGGGAGCGCTACAAGGGCTTGCCTTCAGAAGTTGTGGTTGCTCCATCACTGGAGGCCACCACAGAAAATGGATCTTAATTAAATCTAGACTTAATAGTACTATTCTCTAATAATAATACAATTCTTGTAAAATGTAAAAATTAATGTTGAACTAAACTCTGGCATCCTATTTTCGGGAAAATGTCTTCCCTTGCAACTTCTTCCTCAAGACAATTTGAATCGATTTACATTAGACAATTGGTTTACAGTTGGTCAATGATAGTCTAGCAAAGTTTAACAAACACAATCCAACAAAGAGAAGGGCTAGGGGAGACATGATAGCAGTCTTCCAATATTTAAGTGGTTGCCACAAAGAAGAGGGGGTCAAGCTATTCTGCAAAACTCCAGAAGGCAGGACAAGAAGCAACGGATGGAAACCAATCAAGGAGAGAAGCAACCTAGAATTAAGGATAAATTTCCTATCAGTGAGAACAATTAACCAGTGGAATGCTTGCTTTCAGAAGTTGTGGGTGCTCCATCACTGGAAGTTTTTAAGAAGAGATTCAACAGCCACTTGTCTGAACTGGTATAGGGTCTCCTGCTCAAGTAGGGGGTTGGACTAGAAGACCTCCAATGTCCCTTCTAACTCTGTTATTCTATGTTCTATATGAGCGATGTACATTAATGGCTTGATCAAAGCCTTACAAAGATGCAACGTTCAAGTATTGGGCATCTCCTAAATCAAGGGTCTTCAAACTTGACAGCTTTAAGACTTGTGGGCTTCAACTCCCAGAATTCCCGAGCTAAAATGAGTGGAGGAGGAATTCTGGGAGTTGAAATCCACATGTCTTAAAGCTGTCAAGTTTGAAGACCCCTTTCCTAAATGAAAGACACACCGAGTTGGAAAGATAATTCTCCCTTTAACAGGCTGAAGATCTTCTGATGATCTCCTCAAATGGTCAAGGTAAACCACTCATTTGACCTGGTGGGCAAAATTGCTGTATAAGTGAAAGAGAAAACCAGTTGAGGACTTACCTCTCTGTTATGTAGCGTCTCTCTTTGGAATGAGACGTGAAGGACAACTGGCTGGTGGAAGCCAACAGCAGCAGAAGTAGCGTTGATAACCTCCATGCGTGTTTCAGCAAGATAAGAGGGATTCCCATTCTCCTTAGTCATTCTCTGGAAATCCCTGATGAGGCCTTTTTATTTTTTTCCCCCCAAGCTGACATCTCTTGAACATCTCCTTTCAAAAAAAAAGGCTTGAATGCAAGCAATGTTGGACTTGTAACAAGCCCTATTGATGGAGTCCAGGAATTGTGTAACGTCCTGGTTTGCTCGCTTCATGATTGAATTGATTCGACAACTTCCTAAGTGCATGCAGGTCATTGACCCATAGAGCAACCTGGCATAGAACGAGACAACCCTAAAAGGTGCTAACCGGGTTCAAACTAACCCGGTTTAATGGCTTCTGGAAATGTGGTTAAGGTTCCATCATTGTCATGGGCTTGCTAACACAATTCTGCAAATATTGAGGAGGAAATTCCACTGTATCTCAGGTGGAAATTTAAGAATCTTAGAGTTTGATCCTGTGCCCACAGACCCCTAAGATTTCCACGACATAGACGTCTTTGCTTATTAAATCATCACGCCCAGCTATATCCAGCTATTATAGCTTGCAAACCATGTTTACAGTGTTTGATTCCAATCCAATTCGGTGATTGGCCCAACTATCTTTACATTGTGGTTTAGTACGATGGGCAAACCCTAGTAACGAATCCAAGAAGCTCAAAAGGTCCGTCTAAAATGACACTTTGTATGGTAACCAGATGTTCATGAGTTTAGTCTTACAGATAACCAAAGACCCAAAAATGGATGGGTAGACAGTACCAGAGCAATAGATAGATTGGGCAGAAGAGAAGGGTGAAAAATTCAAAAACTTGATTTTGAGCAATCATTAATAAACTTAATAGTAGAGTATATGGGTTAGTAATTGTTTCAGTATGAGTTACAAAAAACAGGCAGTGGGGTGTAGTGGTGAAAGTACTGGATGAGGAATAATAAGGTTCAAGTCCACCATTAGATCCAGAAGTTGGTTCTCTCCAATGCTTTGAGCCAGTCCCTTTCTCTCAGCCCCAAAGCCAGGATGGTCCATGGTGGAAGATTCTGGATTAGGAATGGGGAGACCCAAGGTTCTGGACCCCCCCTTTTCACCATAAAACAGGGGTTCCCAACTGTGCCGTGGCCTATTCGGAATTGGGCCACAAGTGGCTGGCCAGAACATGTGCATACATGCACATAGCTCAACTTGCACGAGTGGCAGGCGTTTGCATGTGGGCCGGCCCACTGGTCATGCAAGGGCTGCTTGTGCATGCATGTGCTCGCCTACCACTCACATGGCTCAGTTCCTTCTCGCCTCACCATCCTATCTGAGCTGCCAAGCCACAAAGGTTGGGGACCACTTGCCATATAATTTCCCTGGGAGATACGGGGCCGGTTCCTCCTTCTCAGCCCAGGAGGCAGAATGGTTCAGCGGTGAAGCAGCTGAACCAAGAATGAAGGAATTGAGGTTCTGGTCCACCGTCCAATCTAAAGTCTTCCTGGGGGACTTCAAATAGTTTCTCCTTTTCATCCCAAGAGGTTCAATACTCCAGGGATGAAGGGGCTGGACCAGGAAAGGAGGATCCAGTTGGTCAACCCTATAGGGGGAGAACTTTGGGTCAGTCCCTTATTTTGAAGGCAAGAGCCAGGTGGTCCAGTAGAGAAGGTGCTGGACCAGGAGAAGACCCAGGTTCTGGTTCTCCTTCGATCATGGAAGTTCTCTGGATAATGATGGGAGATACCGTGTTTTCCCCAAAAATAAGACCCTGTCTGATCATTTTTTTTGCCACCCAAAAAGGCACCAGGTCTTATTTTCGGGGGAAGACAACCACTGACTAGCCTCACTTGTGTGCATCGCCCCCAGCCTCCTTTTCCCTGTCAGGAGGCTTTCAGGAACTTCTGCTGCAGCTGGCAAGGCTTCCTGAAGGTCTCTGCAGTCAACCACGGAGCTCTGGATCGATCCAGAACTTTGTTATTAGCTCCAGAGGCCTTCAGCAAAGCCTTGCCAGTTGCAGAAGAAATGGGCCGGCAAGGCAGCTGTCAGGGTGTGCAAGGCCTGGCTACAACTGTCCAAAGGTAAGTAGTAGGGCAGCTTCACCTCCTCATCCCCAACCTAGCTTAATTTTTATCTGTGTACTCTGGAGTGGGCAGGGTCTTAATTAGGGCTTATATTGGGGGGTAAGGCTTATATTGGGCGCACATGTAAAAATCAAGCTAGGACTTACTTTCAGGGTAGGTCGTATTTTCGAGGAAAACAGGGTAGTTCCCGTACAGTCTGAGGTGTTGGTGAAGGTGGACAAGGATGGAGAGACCCAGGTTCCAACCACCCTCAACCACAAAAGATTCCTGGGGAACTTGGGGTGAGTTCTTCCCCCATTCATAGGGTTGTCATTCAACGGGGGGCGGGGGGGGGAATAGCAGAAGGAAACCCCTGGACCTCCTGAAATACAGGATGGGTGGAAACCAACTAACCCAATGAATAAATAAGGAGACATTTCCAGACAGTGAGAACAATTAATCAGCAGAAAGGCTGGCCTCCAGAAGTTGTAGATGCTCCATCACTGGAGGCCTTCAAGAAGAGATTGGACAACCATTTGTCTGGACTAGTACAGGATCTCCTGCTTGAGCAGGGAGGGTTGGACTAGAAGACCTCCAAAGTCCCTTCCAAGTCTTCTGTTATGATGTCCTCTTAAGTGAAGTGTAGAGACACTCCCCGCCAATGTGAAACAGCATCCCCTTCAATGACCAACCTCAAACCAGAAAAGGACAAATTCACAATGTGTTGTCACCAGATTGGGAAAAAACGTTCTGGCCACAAACAGCCAAACGCTTCCTCTCGTAGACACCCAGGAGCTGAGAGCCCAGATTAGAATCTGCCCTGGAGGAAGAGCAAAAATGGGCCACGTCCTGTGACAAAACATGCCACGGAAATGATAACTGGCCCCTATAAGAGCTGTGGTGGCCTAGTGGTTAGAATGCAGTATGGCAGGCTAATTCTGCCCACAGCCTGGAGTTAGATCCTGACCATCTCAAGGTCGACACAGCCTTCCATCCTTCCGAGGTGGGTAAAACGAGGACCCAGATGGTTGGGGGGCAAGAGGCTGACTCTGTAAAACCGCTTAGAGGGGGCTGTAAAGTTCTGAGAAGCGGTATACAAGTCTAAGGGGTATTGCTATTGCAAGTGGCCTTCCTTCCTTCCTTCCTTCCTCCCTCCCTCCCTCCCTCCCTTCCCTTCCCTTCCCTTCCATCCATCCATCCATCCATCCATGGTGCACAATGATTAGAATGCAGCACTGCATGCTGACTCTGCCCACAGCCGGGAGTTCAATCCTGACTGGCTCAAGGTTGACTCAGCCTTCCATCCTTCCGAAGTTGGTAAAACGAGGACCCAGAGGGTTGTGGGGCAAGAGGCTGACTCTATAAAACCGCTTAGAGAGGCCTGTAAAGTTCTGAGAAGCGGTATACAAGTCTAAGGGCTACCTGTAAACCCCAAGTTCTTCATCGTGAAACTTTTCATACGAATGACCATTCTATCCCCTAAAAGGATGGGGCACCAACAGGAATAGACCACGATCCCCACCCATTCTTTTCTCCTTCTGCTTTGCTGAAGGCGTTGTGAGTTTTTCTCCCAATTGCATTTGAAAGGCAACATTAAAAAAATAAAAAAATCAGTTCTCCAGATGCAACTCGTTTTCCGCTTTTTCTCCTTTACTTCTTTCGATCTGTTCAAGGTCGTAGCAAACATTATATTAATATATTCCAATCGCCATCCTCATTTTTAATAAAACAGATATATTTTAAAAGGTCTCGCATCACCACGACGAAATATCCCACCGAATATTTACAAAAATCGGAACGATGCACCGAGGAAAGCCAGACGCAACGCGACAGAAGGCAGAGTCAGAATTTGGAATGGAAGGGAGAGGTCCCATGGGGTGGGGGCTGGGGAAGGAGCAGCCTCCCCCCACAAACCATCCATGCCACGAAGAATATCCCCCACCACGACACTTTCTTTCTAGGAAAACCAATAAATAAAGGCATGCGAAGTGGGGCCAGGAAATCCTGGGTGCACATCAGCACATAAGCACAGAGTTAGGCTTCATACACACTCCCCTTGAAAGCGCAACGTACCTAGGGACTCACACACACACACAGAAAGATACACACACACTGATGCAGTTTTTGTACGATTTGGGTTTCAACCAGGGTTCCTTTAACCTTGGCAGCTTGGAGAAGAAGCGTGGACTTCAACTCCCTGAAGTCTCCAGCTTAGCCTTCTTCTAACCAAATACCTTGGGTTGAATTGGCAACCAAGCCGGTTTTAAACCATGATTACAGCTGCCAACTTGGGGGACTGGGCTGAGAACCACTTCGCTTTCTTTCACACCAAAGGAAAAAAATGTGAATTTTAGAGCAGCTCAGAAACCTCCCCCCCAAAAAAGACGAATTTTAACTTCTAAAGAGACGGGAAGTCTTGTTATTGATGGCATTTTGGGTGGACCGACAAGGGAATCAAATTATATTTGGATTTTTTTGGGGGGGAACATTGTGAAATGCCGAGTGTAACACAGTTTGGTGAAGGTGTGGGAGTATGAGTGCCTTACTTTCTTATTTTAGAGTAGTTAGTTGGTGTGAGGAAAAATAAGTGTATCTTTTGTCAAGAGGGCACAAAACTACGGTTTTTTTTTTTAAAAAAGCATCCAGCTGGGTATGTGCATTGCTGGGTATAGAGAGGGGATCTTTATCTCAATTCAACAGGCTGAAGTGTTATCATTTCCTCTTGCTTTAAAAACGACACACACACACACATATACACACACACACAACAAAAACAGAAAGCCAAGAAAAGGCTTTGCAGCACCAGGTTAGCAAGGGAAAAAAAAGGCGGGGGGAGAATAGGAGGAAGGAGAGAAAGTTCCTAGTATTTCAGATTTAAAGCAAAATGGGACGTTCAGGGATGTAGGGAGATTAACACAGCCTCTTGGCAACCTTTCAAAGCAGCTGCTTCACTTTCTGGATTGCACAGCCATGGAAGAAAAGAATTCAAATTGAATTCCCTTGTTGGATTTTTTTTTTTTTGGCTGGCAAGGAACATCGGATGAAGCTTAATAACTTTGTTCTGGTTTTACTTTTCCGCCCTTAAGAGTTGAACTATGGAGAGGGGGAGATTAGGTTATATTTAGAGATGCTGACAGGCTGTTAATTTTATTTTTAACTTGCTAGGATGATGGGGCAGTTATTCTTTTTCTGTTTTTCCTTTCTTTTCTGCACTGAGTTTCTTTCTTAATGAATTAAGGGGAAGGAGGAGAGAGGTGAGGTTGTATTTGAGAGGCTGATAAGCTATGAATTAATTTAATTTTTTTACTTGCTGGGGTGATGGGGAAGTTACTCTTTCTTTTTTCCCCCCTTTCTTTGGCTCACTTGGTTTCTTTTCATGTTTTGCTCTTTGTATTCCTTACCCTTGGTGCTTGCTTTTATTTAATTTAAGCTTCTTCATAAAATTATTTGGAGGGGGAAGACTACAAAACCCACAATGCACCAACAAACCAAGCTTCTCATACAGGGAAGTATTTTTGCATTGAAAGAAAAACTGAACTTCAAGGGAGCCCCCCAAAAGAAACTTTGGGTTCAGGTTTTGTTCCTGCTCAGTGGAAATTGGGACACCCTGCAAAGAATCCACCAAGCAGCTTAGGAATCGACATAGATCTTTAACGATGGATCCCGTTTTTATCTGTGTTCAGCAAGAAGGGAAATATAGATTTGCATGCAAAGACAAGGCAAAATCTTAAAGTACAGGTGCAAAGCTTGGAAAATTCAGCCAACTAGGGAGAGATAGGCCACCTAAAGACTCTCCAAATGTTGCACTCTGAGTCTTGATGCACAAAACTTTGCATTCTGACCCACAAAATTTAGTCCACAGCTTCCTCCACCCTGTCCAGAAAGTATTTCTCAAGAGAATTAGAGCAGGGTGGAGAATCAACCGGGAACCTTCCAATGAACACCTTGACCTCAGCACAGTCAACTTTCTGCTCCTTATCTCAAATTAGGCGGGGGAATCAAAAGTTCTCCAAGCCAAATCAAATCTGCCCAGGAAGTCCCACCAACGTTTTGTTCAGATATGCGAAAGAAGGTCATCATCCGCCCCACCCTACCCCAACAAAAAGGGCAGGTGTTAAGAAAGGGGAAGGGGAGGAATGGAAAAGAAGGCGAGGAAGAGGAGGAGGAGGAAAATCACAGCACCGTAGTTAGTCGTAAACATTGACGTGCACGTTCATAAAGTCCTCACACTTCATATGCCGCTGCCCCCCCGCCCACCCCCGGCAGAAATTTTCGTTTAAATACTAGGATGCTGTCAGAGAACCGAGGGGCACGGGGGGTATCTTCTTCCCATCTTGAGGCATCTTGCAAGACCATCAGCCTTGGAGGGAGAAGGTGCGTTGGTGCTTCTCGCTCACATCCTTCTCGTTTCGCGCATTGGGATCGTAAGAAAAAGTTTCCCGAAGGCGTTTTTCCAAGGCAGGATGGACCCCCATGGTGTGCACAGACACACACACACACACACACACACACACCCACACCCACACACACAGTCGCTCTCTTCGTCCTGGCTCCTCCTCACTGCTCTTGAATTTGCTGTTGCATTTTCTGTAGCATCTCCTGCATTCTTCGCAGCTGCGGCGAGATAAAGGAAAGGGAGAGGAGGGGAAGAGGGGAGGAGGGGGTTGTCACCGTTTTTTGTTGTTGTTGTTTAAAAATAAATAAATAAAGGAAGACCACAAACGTTGAGGGTTTCGGCTGGAGGATAAGCCCTCCCAATCATCTCCTAGTCCCGTGATGGTGGACCTCATGGCGTGCATGCCGGAAGTGGCACGCCGAGCCGTTTCTATGGGCACGCCAGCCGTCGCCCGTTGCTCTTTTGCGCTGCAGTGCATGCATGCACGCCGGCCAGCAGCTCTTCATACGAGGGGGAGCGCCAGAAACCGGAAGCTCAGCTTCCTGGCACGAGCATGCACACCGTGGAGCTGCTCTTCCAGTTTCCGGCGCTTCCATTTCGGCACTCGGTGCCAAAAAGGTTCGCCAACACAATCTGTCGTGCCCCTGTCAGAATCCGATTCGGAAGGGGAGGCCGACATTGGGGGCAAAGTTGGAGATAATGAAAGGGACTCTTCTTGCTTGTTTGACTGTGTTGCAGGGGTGGGATTCAAAAATGTTAACAATCGGTTCTGTGGGCGTGGCTTAGGTGGTGGGCGTGGCTTGGTGGTCATGTGATTGCGTGGACATGGCTTGGTGGTCATGTTATTGGTTGGGTGTGGCCAACTCAATATCACTCACATCGAGGCACGCATCTCCTCGCCTGGCCTCTCATGACTATGGGGATGCTGCAACAGTCGTAAGTGTGAAAAATAGTCATAAGTCACTTTTTTCAGTGCCATTGTAACTTTGAATGGTCACTCCACACAAGCAAAGTACCAGCAAAGCGAGGGGAAAATAAAACTCCAGAGAAGTTCCTGAGACAGGAAGTCTAGTCCTGGCAAGAATGTAATAAGGGTTAATGGAGAGGCAGTTTCTGTAAGCAACACCAGAATGTTTCCTTCCTGCCTTCCTTACAGGATTAGGCCAGTGATTTCTTCTAACAACCGGTTCTCCGAACTGCTTAGAATGTTAACAGCCGGTTCTAGCGAATAGGTGCGAACCTGTACAATCTCACCCCTGCTGTGTTGTCTTTGTGCCACGCCCCTTTGGGTCATCACACTATCCTAGTCTGTTGCTCTCCTTAAGGAAGTGCAAAAAAAGGAAAAATACATTTGGGGAATTTGATTCACAGACAGTATCTATGGAGATTTTCAGTCCTCCAAGTCCTGGTTGTCCCAAAGGTGCTTTTTTTTTTTTTTCCCCAAGAGGCAACTGGACTTTCTGGTTTTTCTTTTGAAGGCGTTTCGCTTCTCGTCCAAGAAAAGCTGCTTCAGCTCCGATCTGAAGCTTCTTGGATGTAGAAGCGAAACGTCTTCCAAGGAAAACCAGAAAGGGAAAAAAATTAAAGCACCTTTGGGTTCACAGGCAGTAGGATCGATGCTTGGTTTGCCAGAACCGCATCGCAAAATTGAACCGCATCCTCCAATCAGATCCTTTGAAGAGCCACTTGGTCGATTCCGTCCAGATGGAGAAACTGAAGATTGGCTGAATCAACTGAAAATCCAAATCAAATGAGGGCAAATCGGTTATGGGTGTCCACCTCTGAGCGTGGTGGTTTGCTTGGACATGTTTCATCACCTGACTAGGTAACATCATCAGCGCTAGGGAGTGTGGGGTTTGCTCCCTGTTTAAATACATTTACATAAAGTTCATTGCTCCGCTGTTGTGGATTGGGATGTTGCGTTCTCCTTATTCGTTCCTTGATGAGGGCATTGTTTTCTGCTTGATGGTTTGTCTGGTGTTAATCCTTGCTTATCTGGTTGCTGGAGAAGACCTGTTCTGGTCTCTAGCTTTCCTTCTTAGCTTTTCCAA
Organism: Notechis scutatus; assembly: GCF_049901735.1. Classification (NCBI taxonomy): domain Eukaryota; kingdom Metazoa; phylum Chordata; class Lepidosauria; order Squamata; family Elapidae; genus Notechis; species Notechis scutatus. The sequence goes on along the minus strand of NC_142021.1, from coordinate 7,288,226 downwards.
TATCTCTTTTGAATAGCGTTTACCTGGGGTTAATTTCTATGTGTTATGCTAATCACCATCGTGGATGGCTAATAGCTAGTTGGGAAACATCTGCAAGCAAACCAGTCAGCTCAGAGAGCATCAGGGACTCTACAGTTCAATCCTGAGCTGTAGATCTTCCCTTTTATGGAGGCAAAGAGTCGTGACTTACGATCATCACGGGCAGGTTCCGTGATGGTCGCCACTCTCAAGGACTACCCACATTTAAGACTTTAACAGCATCTTCAGCAGCTTACCTCTTCGTCCTTCATCTTGATCAGCTTCTCTGTTTCGGCATCCGGGGTTGGAAGCGGCAAGATGGGAATGGGACTTTCGATGCGGTTGTCCTGAGTCAGTTTGCTGAAAAGGAGGAATAACACTTAACTTCTGTAAATTGGCCTCAGTTCTTCTCTTCTCTAGAAAGGAATGGGATTTGGTGATGGTGGTGGTGCTGGTGGTGGAGGAGGAGGAGGAGGAGGAGAAGAGGAAGAGGAGGAGGAGGAGGAGGAGGAAAAGGAAGGGGGAGGAGGAGGAGGAGGAGGGAAGGAGGAGGAGGAGGAGGAGGAAAAGAATGGAGGAGGAGGAAAGGGAAGGAGGAGGAGGAAGGAGAGAGAAGGAGAAGAAGGAGAATGAGAAAGGAATGGAGGAGGAGGAGGAAAAAGGAATGGAGGAGGAGGAGGAAAAGGAATGGAGGAGGAGGAGGAGTGGGAAAGGGAGAAGGAGAAGGAGAAGAAGGAGAAGGAGAAGAAGGAGAAAGGAATGGAGGAGGAGGAGGAAGAGGAGTGGGAAAGGGAGGAGGAGGAAGAGGTGGAGGAGGAGGAAAGGAGGAGAGGAGAGAGAAGGGAAGAAGAAGGAGAAGAAGAGAAAGGAATGGAGGAGAAGGAGGAGGAGGAGGAATGGGAGGAGGAGGAAGGGTGGAGGAGGAGGAAAGGAGGAGAGGGAGAGGGAGAAGAAGAAGAAGGAGAAGAAGGAGAAGGAGAAGAAGGAGAAAGGAATGGAGAGGAGGAGGGGAGGAAGGAGAAGGAGGAGGAGGAGGAGGAGGTGGAGAAAGGAAAGGAGGAGAGGTAGAGGGGGAAGAAGGAGAAGGAGGAGGAGGAGGAGGAGGAGAAAGGAATGGAGGAGGAGGAGTGCGAAAGGGAGGAGGAAAGGAGGAGAGGGAGAAGAAGGAAGAGGAGAATGAGGAGGACTGTGGAGTCCTTGGTGCTCTATGAGCTTTAGTTGTTTTCTTGCAGATATTTCATGACCCAAACAATGACTAACACTGATGACGTTACCTAATTGTGTCATGAAACATCTGCAAGAAAAGAGCCAAGCTCAGAGAGCACCAAGGACCGCAGTCCTTTTCCTTCTCCTCCTTCTCCTTTCTTCCTGATCTGATGGGTCAGGAAAGTCACCTGGTCATCTGTTGGATGCACTGTGCTCGATAGTTCTCATAATGGACGTCGCACGTCACGTCTTTCAGGTCGTGCATGTGGGTTCGGATCAGCATGTTTCGTAGCTTCACAAAGTCACAGTGTCCTTGGTTCTCCACTAGGGAAGGAGAAAGACATCCTTTTGGAATTGGGTGGTATGAACAACCCAACCCATCAATAAATTAAAGAGAGTCCACCAATCATTTGGAAAGACACAGAGTCAATGAAGAAAGAGATCTCATTTAGCGCTCAATGTTATCTCTATGATAGATCTCCATCCATCAACAGTCCATATGTCAGGATTCCGGCAGTTACCCCCATTTAAATCGTGAGTCTCGAGCCAAACTTCCCAAAAATAATTTATTGGGAGTTAACATGCTGGCACTGCCTGGGTGTAGCCGACTCTGAGACACATCATTCATTGTCACCCTTGACCCTGGTTTTCCCCCCACTTCCTGGGTGTATCATAATTCATATTCTCCAATGGGACACATCCGTAGCCCAGAGTCATCAATCAGGCTCTCCAGTTAGAATTTTGCGGCGGCAGAAACCTCAGTCACCTAGTTACTCTCTTTGAAAACATTTATGGAATGCACTTTCGGTTTTGAAAGCTGCCGCACTGCTTCCCCCTCCCTTTCTGTTGGCAACTCTAAAAAGACCATAGAAATATTTTATGAGTTGACACCATATCTCTGAAAGGACAACTGGGAACATCTACTAGTCTGACTGGAATATGCCGAGATCAACCAGCATTGGATCTAACCCTAAACTGACCACTTCAGAAATTCATAACTCCTAAAACTTTCACGCTGTTTTGGCCTTCAGAGCTTCACTGCTTCCAAACCTGAAAGTTTCACTTAGATTTCAAAGAAAATAGTTCAACAGAGCTTGTGAGCTTCTAGAGTTGGTGTTGAAGTCAACAAGGCAGCTTACCTTCCACAATGCCCCAAGGGTAGAGTCTTCCTCGGACCCTCTGCCCCTTGGCTTCCACCACCGTGTTGCTACCAATGACCGCAAAGGGCGCACTCTCCTGGTGCAAACACAAAATGTTATGAGAAGTCAGGTGAACCACAACCAAGAGAGGTTGCCTTCCCTGGATGCCCAATCCAGACAAGGTTACAAGGTGGACCTGGTTGAAAGTTTAACCGGGCTGATCTCGCTTCTGAACAGGCAGCAAACATTGGGCACATTTGGGGCAACAAACGTCACATGTTTATTGATGTCGGTTAAAAACTCGTGTTGATCAAAAGGGAAGCAAAAGGGAGCTTCATCACTGGAGGCTTTCAAGAGACTGGATTGCTATCTGTCAGAAATGGTCTTAGACTAGATGACCTACAAGGTCCACCCCCAACTCTGTTAATCTGTTATTTCCAATCCCATGGAATCCCAAATTTGGATTAATTTCCAAATTGAATAAGTCCCAGATTGGATACTTCTGCATCTATTCAGGTCATTGTTTTCCAAAAGAAGTATTAAAAGTATAATAGAGTTGGAAGGGACCTTGGAGGTCTTCTAGTCCAATTCCCTGCTTGAGCAGAGACCCTGGCCTATACCATTTCAGACAATGACTATCAATCTCTTCTTAAAAACCTCCAGCGTTGGAGATCCCACAACTTCTGAAGGCAAGCCATTCCACTGATTAATTGTTCTGACTGTCAGGAAATCCCTCCTGGGTTCTAGGTTGCTTCTCTCCTTGATTATTTTCCATCCATTACTTCTTGTCCTGCCCTCAGGGGCTTTGGAGAATAGCTTGACTCCCTCTTGAGAATTGAGAATTGAGAAGTATTTACGTTTTCCCCAAGCAAATTGGGAAATTCAAATCAATGCACCTCTATAACTGTCTGGTTTGGCTCTGCAACCCAACAGGACAGGCACAGACTTCAGAGGATAATTAGGACTGCAGAAAAAAATAATTACTACCAACCTGCCTTCAATCGAGGACCTGTATACTGCACAAGTCAAAAAGAGGGCTGTGAAAATATTTACAGACTCCTCACATCCCGGACATAAACTGTTTCAACTCTTACCCTCAAAACGATGCTATAGAGCACTGCGCACCAGAACCACTAGACACAAGGGGAGTTTTTTCCCCCGAAAGCCATCACTCTGCTACACAAATAATTCCCTCAACACTGCCCAACTATTACAAAGTCTGCACTACTATTACTATTAGTCTTCTCATCGTTCCTATCCCTCATCCCCTCCCACTTGTGATTGTAGGACTGTAACTTTGGCGCTTGTATCCTTACGATTTATACTGACTCTTTCCTAGTATGATTTGATTGCTGATTGTACCCTATGACTATCATTAAGTGTTGTAAGTTATGATTCTTGACTCTTGACGAATGTAGCTTTTCTTTTATGTATACTGAGAGTATTTACAACAAGACAAATTCCTTGTGTGTCCAATCACACTTGGCCAATAAAGTATTCTCCGGTATTTTCTATCCATCTATCAAATCCTTCTGATTCAACCATTCGGTTCAGATGTCCTTAATTGGATCGAATCAAATTGCAAATCCAATTTTGGCTGATTTTTCAGACACAGCCATCAGTAACCCTCGGCCCCAGTTTTGATAAAGCTTCCCTCCCCTAATTATCTCATTCTCTCAATTTTTCTTCACCAGGACATAGATTGCTGCAACTGTCTGAAAAACTCTTAAGGCTAAGGGATCGTTGCGTGCCATCCTGAGTGACAGGACGCAGGTAGTCCTTGAGATATGACCGTAACGGAGCCTGACCGTGGGAATTTTGGAACTAGATCATAACTCTATTTTTCCACGAGGTTGTAACTTTGAATAGTTGCTAAGCAACCAATTATAAGTCAAGTAATTTAACCCAGACTTGAGTCCCAGAATTAGGTTGTTTTGCTCACCTTCAGTTCTCTGTCTTGTTGCTTGAAATCTTCATCTTCATCAGAGTCACATTCGGGAAACTGGTAAACTTTAATTCCGAACTTATCAATCTCTTCCCGGATCTGACAAAAAATGCAACCGTTCAAATCAATATTACACCGTCCTGTATCGCAATGTATTCTTTGCCTGTTGTGCAGGCAAAGAGACGTGGTGGCGCAGTGGCTGGAATGCAGTATTGCAGGCTAATTCTGCCGACAGCCAGCAGTTCGATCCTGACCAGCTCGAGGTTGATTCAGCCTTCCATCCTTCCGAGGTGGGTAACATGAGGACCCAGATGGTTGGGGGCAAGAGGCTGACATTTGTAAACTGCTGAGAGGATGCTATAAAGCACCGTGGAGCTGTATATAAGTCTAAGTGCTATTGCTATTGTTGTCCCTCCAGGCACAATGACATGAAAACGCGGTTTGGTTTGGCAAAGAGACATTTTTAAGGTTGTCTGAAGTCTTAGATAGTTGTTTTATTTACTTTTTGGCAGGATGAACTACATCACTGTCCATAGGGAGAGGCGGAAATACAGCTACCCAGTCTGAAAACAATTTCCTACGTGGATTTCTCTTGAGAAATCACAAGGGGTGAATGCCTAAATTAAACCTCTACTTTTATTACTACACCTAATGATTTTGGAGTGACCCACAAGATAACCCTACCTGATAATCTACTAGCCAATTTGGTCTATTGGTTAAGGTACCAGACTAGAAACCAGGAGACAGTATGTTCCAGTCCAGTCTTGGACATAAAAACCAGCTGAGTGACTTTGGGAGTTGTAGTCCTGGCTAAGGCATGTAAGCCATCTGGATGGCTTTGGGCCAATCAGCAAGACACTGGGAGTTGTAGTCCTGACTAAGGCATGAAAGCCAGCTGGGTACAATCACTAGGAGATGGTGAGTTCTAGTCCCACCTTAGCCATAAAATCCAGGTGGGTGACTTTGGGCCAATCACCAGGAGACTGAGAGTTCTAGTCCTGCCTTAGGCATGAAAGCTAACTGGGTGAGTTTGGGCCAATCACCAGGAGACGCCGAGTTCTAATCCCGCCTTGGACATGAAAGCCAACTGGGTGACTTTCCGCCAATTCCTCTTTTTCAGCCCAGCCCACCTCACAGGGCTGTTGTTGTGGGGAAAATAAGAGGAGGAAGGAATATTAGTAAGTTTGCCACCTTGAGTTCTTTATACAAATCATATAAGGCGGGACATAAATAAATAAAATAAATAAATTTTAAAAACCCTTGGAAATAAGCAATTTTTCTGCCCACCCGTTCTTTTAGCTTCTTGATCTCAGAGGGAACAAGGCAGTCGGCTTTCGCAATGAGGGGAACAATATTCACTTTTTCATGGAGCGCCTTCATGAATTCCACATCAACCGGCCTTAATCTGCAACGCAAAAGGGGGGCAAAAAAAGGCAACATCTCAATCCAACATGGTTGGCTTCTCAGAAACGAAGCTAGATGGGGTACTAGATAAATTCCCTCCCAGTCGAATTCCAAAACGAGACGGGGAAGCAACAAGGCGAAAGCTAATGTCAGGTTCAAGAACAAGGACAGAGTTTAAAAAAATATGAATAGTTTCTTTCATGCTACCTAGGAGGGGTCCTTGATGTTCTGTTAGCTTGGTTGGTTTTTTTTTTTACAGATGTTTCATTACCCAAAGTAGGTAACATCCACAGTGCTAGTCTCTTCGCCAGAAAGGAACGGGATTTGAAGGAGGAGAAGGAGGAGGAGAAAAGGAGAGGAGAGGGGGGGGAGGAGGAGGAAGAGAAAAGGGGAAGGAGGAAGGAGGAAGAGGAGAAAGGGAGAAAAGAAGGAGGAGGAGGAGGAGGAGGAGGAAGAGAAGGAGGAGGAGATAAGGAGAAGGAGAAAAAGAGAGGAGAGGAGAGAAGAAGGAGGAGCAGAAAAGGAGAGGAGGAAGAGGAGAAGGAGGAGAAGATAAGGAGAAGGAGAAAAAGAGAGGAGAGAAGAAGGAGGAGCAGAAAAGGAGAGGAGAAAGGAGGAGGAGGAGAAGATAAGGAGAAGGAGAAAAAGAGAGGAGAGAGAGAGGAGGAGCAGAAAAGGAGAGGAGAAAGGAGAGAAGGAGGAAGAGAAGAGAAGGAGGAGGAAGATAAGGAGAAGGAGAAAAGGAGAGGAGAGGAGAAAAGAAGGAGAAAGAGGAGCAGAAGGAGGAGAGGAGGAAGAGGGAGAAAGAGGGAGAAGAGGAAGGGAGAAGAAAGGAAAAGGAGAAAAGGAGAGAAGAGAGAAGGAGGAGCAGAAAAGGAGGAGGAGGAGGAGGAAAGAGAAGAGGAGGAGAAATAGGAGAAGGAGAAAAGAGAGAGGAGAGAAGAAGGAGGAAGATAAGGAGAGAGGAGAAAAGGAAAGAGAGGAGAGAGAGGGAGAGAAGAAGGAGGAGGAGAAAAGGAGAGGAGGATGAGGAAGAGAAGGAGGAAGAGAAGGAGAAGGAAAAGGAGAGGAGAGAAGGAGAGGAGGAGGAGAAGAGAGAAAGGAATAGGAGGAGAAGGAGGAGAAGAAGGAGAAGAGGAGAGGAGGACTACGATTGTGGGGTCCTGGTGCTCTCTGAGCTTGGTTATTTTCTTTCTTTCTTTGGGTCAATTAATTACCCAAACAATGACTAGCACTGATGACGTTACCTAGTTGCGTCAACATCTACAAGAAAACAACCAAGCTCAGAGAGCACCAAGGACCCCACAGTCCTCCTCCTTCCCTCTCCACCCTCCTTCCTCCTCCCAAACCTCCTCCCTTTCTAGCAGTGATGATGTTACCTAGTTTGGGCCATGAAACGTCTGCAAGAAAAGAACCAAGCTCAGAGGGCACCAAGGGCTCCTCATTTCAACCCTGGGCTACTAATATTCTTCTCGATTTCCATGCTTCCTACACACATCAATCTAAAGGACTAACGGTCAAGGCAAATTGGTGCCAGATAAGAGTCAAAGGATTTCAAGGGAGATGGGACCTAGGTCTTTTATGGAGGCGTAGAGACTCCAAGCTGATGGTGCATTTGACCCCGCCCTCAGACTCAGCCTGGTTTTCTCCTACAGCAGAGGTCTCCAACCTTGGCAACTTTTGAAACTTGTGGACTTCAACTCCCAGAATTCCTCAGTTCAGGCAGCATGGTTGACTGAGGAATTCTGGGAGCTGAAGTCCACAAGTGTTGAAGTTACCAAGTCCTATAGCATAACAGCTGTAGAGGTGGCATCAACACTCACTTCCAAACAAAATGGCCGTAACTGTTGGATCTCGGCCTTACCCGTGTCCAAACGGCGAGATGAAATAGAGGCAACAGTGAACTCGATTGTCTTGGATATTCTTCCGGTTGAGGCCACTCTCATCCCGGAAGTACTGTTCAAACTGCTGATCGATGTAGTCGGTGATCGGCTTCCAACTGGACAGTAGTAACAAACAAGGGAAATGAAAGCAATTATAGTTCCCAGCATAAAATAAATACATGTAGTCCTTGACTTATGATCACAACTGAGCCAGAATAGAATAGAATAGGATATAATACAATACAATACACAATAGAATAGAATAGAATACAATAAAGAATACAATAAAAAATAGAGTACAGTAGAATAGAATAGAATAGAATAGAATAGAATAGAATAGAATAGAATAGAATAGAATAGAATAGAATAGAATAGAATAGGAGAAAATGAATAGAATAGAATAAAGAATAGAGTAGAATAGAATAGGAGAAAATGAATAGAATAAAGAATAGAGTAGAGTAGAATAGAACAGGAGAAAATGAATAGAATACAATACAATAAAGAATAGAGTAGAGTAGAATAGAATAGAATAGAATAGAATAGAATAGAATAGAATAGGAGAAAATGAATAGAATAGAATAAAGAATAGAGTAGAGCAGAATAGAATAGGAGAAAATGAATTGAATACAATAAAGAATAGAGTAGAATAAAATAGAATAGGAGAAAATGAATAGAATATAATAGCAGAGAACAGAACAGAACAAAATAAAATGAGCCGGAAGGGAACTTGGAGGTCTTCTAATCCAGCCCCCCTAACTAAGTTTTGTACAAATTCGAACAAAGAGAAGGTAGGACTCACCAATCTGAGTTGTTGACAGCATCTCCAAAGCCTGGCGTGTCCACTATTGTCAGCTTCAGCTTGACCCCTTTCTCTTCGATGTCCACAGTATGCTTCACGATCTCTACTGTCTGATTTATTCTTTCTTAAGAGATAAAGACCAAGGAAAAACAACAATGGAGGTAGGTTAGCGCCGTGATCCTCTCCAAGTCCCAGCTCAGGGGTCAAGTCAACCCCAGGTTGCATCTGCTCTCCCTTTCCTCCGAATTAGCCAATGTGTTGGGTAGCCTTGGCAGGTCTAACAACAGTTGGCGAAGGCCACATAACCGTGTCCACTACACCCCATTCTGCCCAACCCATCGCGGGTGTTCAACCTGGCTGGCCCTCCAGGGACACCTGTGGCTCGCCTGCCCCAGGTGACCCATTTCCCCAGGGGTGACGTTAGCATGGCCCTGTGGGCCCAACCATTTGCCCCAGTCTGGGTGTTGGCTAAGTTAGTGCCAAGACAATGGTAAACCATCTTCTATACTTTTTAAAAATATTTCTATTGCGCATTTTCCTAAATTTTACATTGCAATTTCAATTTTGCAACAACGATATGCTGGTTGTATCAGCACCTTTTAAAAATATACATGTTGTTATACATCCTAGTTACGACTGTTTTTCTCTTTTCATACATAGAAAAAAGAATAAAAGCTTGCTATTATACAACCTACTTATATCTATTGTACCCATAGTTATAACATACTTCTCTATAGATTTATCACTCTATATATTTTGATTTGCAATTATGTACAATCTAGTACCAATATTGCTTACAATACGTATCCTTTTATATAGCTTTAATATCTGTATTTGTTCCTAATTTGTTTTATTTATTTTTATTTATTTATTTGATTTGCCAATTGTTTGCAAGATAATAAGTATAACTGTATACATAGTTGTGAATACATGAAATGGGTACATATAAGAAAAATAAAAGAATAAGAGAAACAATAGGACAGGGACGGCAGGCACGTTGGTGCGCTTATGCACGCCCTATAGACCTCTTAGGAAAGGGGTGAGGTCAATAGTAGACAGTCTAAGGTTAAAGTTTTTGGGGTTTGGGGAAGAGACTACAGAGTCGGGTAGAGTATTCCAGACATTGACCACTCTATTGTTGATTCTCTTCCGTCATCCATTTTCTAACTTTTGCATCTGTTGTCTAGCCAATTGTACCCTGGGTCCCATATTAGGTAATACTTTGTTTCGCCTTTGTCTTTAATTTCCATCATTTACCTGTCCATTTTGGTGCATTCTAATATTTTCTTTATTGCCATTTCCTCTGTGGGCGAGGGTTAGGGTTACTACTGTACTTTTACCAAGAATGGACAGGATATTCATAGAGAAAAATCTGTGTGATTGACAACAGTCAACAAGGACTTGATGGCACAGGTCAATCAATCAAAATCAAGGACAATATAGGTTTCAATTTCAATTTACATGGTGGGGAATTACCCTCAGCGTTGAGAAGTTTTCGGTCTTTGTAGAGATCCGTCAGAAAGAGGCTGTTCACCAAGGTTGATTTGCCCAGACCAGATTCTCCTAAAAGAACAACAACAAAATCAAACAATTCTTTTAAACAAAAACAAAAAAACTTGGAACGAGTCTTGAATCTTCAGAAATGCCATAGCAGAACTGACACTTTCTCTCTGTACCTGATATTCTTATTTAGAACAATCTGTCCTTGGAGAGAGACAATATTCCAGTCTAGTTTTTAATCTCCATTCTCAGGGAGGGGAAGAGGAGAGGAGATAAGGGAAGGGAAGGGAAGAGGGAATGGTGGGAAGGAAGAGAGAGAGAAGAGAAGGGAAGGGAAGGGAAGGGAAGGAAGAGAAGACAAGACAAGGAAGGAAGGGTGGGAAGGAAGGGAAGGGAAGGGAAGGGAATAGAAGACAAGACAAGAAAGGAAGGGGGAAGGAGGGAAGGGAAGGGAAGGGAAGGGGGAAGGGAAGGAAGAGAAGAGAAAGAGAGAGAAGAGAGGAGAAGAGAAGAGAAGAGAAGAGAAGAGAAGAGAAGAGAAGAGAAGAGAGAATGGTGGGAAGGAGGGGGGGGAGAGAAGAGAGAATGGTGGGAGGGAGGGAAGAGAATGGGAGGGAGGGAGGGATGAAGGAAGGAAGGAAGGAGGGAAGGAAGGAGATTAAACAGCATCTACCCCTGGATAACCACAGTTGGTCCACCTCTAGCCAGGATGAGATTTAACATACAAGCTATTCACAAGTAAGAACCTTGGCTGACCATTCCTAATTGATTTTGGATGACCTTGGAAGATCTACCAAGCCGGAATGCTTCGTCCATCCCAGAACTGTTATGCCAGGAAGCTCAAAACCCATCTCGGTAGAGCCACTCCCATACTTTTAAGAAAAGGTCCTAAATGAGAGGTTCATTCACCTGCCACCATGAGGGTGAAATCGAAGCCCTTCTTCACCGATTTCCGATGGACCTGGTTGGGCAGAGTGGCAAAGCCCACATACTGCTTCTCGTGGTCCTGAGAAGGGGAGATAAGCAGCCATGGGTCAGACTGGAGAGAGAGAAAAAAAGGAGAGAACGAGAAAGGAAAAAAAAAGACCTTCTAGTTTGCACAACAATCACGTCAACTCTTGAGGTTGGCTACTCCCAAGTTGAGTTGGGAGGTTAGATTGGGTCTTATAGGAGATACAACCCATTCAGTGGTGAGATTCTTTTTTTTTTTAACTACCGGTTCTGTGGGCGTGGTTTGGTGGGCATGGCTTGGTGGGCATGGCAGGGGAAGGATATACTGCAAAATCCCCCTCCCTCCCCACCCCACTAACCTGCTTTCCAGCTCCATTCTCCTGTGCAGGGCAACCAAAGAAGACCCAACCAATCAATTGGGACTCAATGGGAGGCAGAGAAGAGATGGGGTTGGCGGGGCCAGTCAGAGGTGGTATTTACCTGCTCTCCAAAACTACTCAAAATTTCCGCTATTGGTTCTCCAGAACTGGTCAGAACCGGCTGAATACCACCTCTGGACCCATTGGCCAAGAAGATCTCCATTCATGGAAAGAGAATTGAGGCTGGAGCAGAGTGGGTACTCCTAATTTTGCCTCTCCATTGAATAACAGCCCCCTCAAGAGACAAAGGCAGGCCCTTCAGATCAAATGTCGAAAGGAGAGGACACTAAAGTTGGAGATACATTGCTGGTCAGTGGCACCAGAATAGTATTTATTTATTAATTCGTACCCAGCCTTTATCATTCACTCCAGGCAGCGAACATACCTAATATGCTTTCCTCCTGCTATTTTTTCTCACAATCCCAATCCTGTGAGGTGGTTTGGGCTGAACAAGGAGGACTGATCCCAAAGTCACCCAGATGGGTTTCAGGCTTAAGGCAGGACTAGAACTCACAGTCTCCTGGTGATTGGCCCAAAATCACCCTGTCAGCTTTCATGTCTAAGGCAGGACTAGAACTCTCAGTCTCCTGGTGATTGGCCCAAAGTCACCCATCTGGATTTCATGGTTAAGGCAGGACTAGAACTCTCAGTCTCCTGGTGATTGGCCCAAAGTCACCCATCTGGATTTCATGGTTAAGGCAGGACTAGAACTCACCACCTCCTGGTGATTGGCCCAAAGTCACCCAGCCAGCTTTCATGGCTAAAGAGAAACTAGGTCAAAGAGTCTCCTGCTTTCTAGCCTGGTGCCTTAACCACTAGACCAAACTAGGTTTCTATTTTCCATCCTAGGTATCTTCAACTCCCAGTAATGGCCACAGTGGCTGGAGAATTCTGGGAGTTGAAGTCCTCACATCTGGAAACTGCCCAGATTGGGAAACTCACTACTGGACGGTGATCAGATGCTAGTTGGAAGCCAAAGAGAGTTAAGGAGACAGCTCCTTTCCTTCCCCAACTATGTTAGGTAACATCCTCCATGTTTCCAATTCGTGTATTGGCTGGGATGAGGACAGCTAAAGCTCACCAAGCTTCAAAGCCACCAGGTTGAAGAAGATGAACCTTAAAAAATGAGACTGGAAGCCACTAAACAATTTGCACTTGGGTATGCTAGTCCTTTCCATCAACCCAGGAACCAAAAGAAGATTCCAACAAAACGTCTATTTCATTGGAAAACAAGCTCTGGGCCCACCATTCATAGTTCCCACTAACTCAAGGATAACCGGACAACTCATCAGTGGAACAGCTCACCTCCAGAAGTTGTGGGAGCCCCATCACTGGAGGTTTTCAAGAAGAGACTGGATTACACTGAGTATTTTATCCCATTTTATAATCATATGTTGTTCCAATTTTCTAACATTATTTCTAATACAAGTATAACAATACAATCTTATGTACCTTTGCAGAATCTCTTTTTCAGTTATATTTTTACCCATTATCTCTGAATAAGTCCTGTTTCTTTACATCTTGTTCCCGGCCTGGTTCTATAGAACTGGTAGCTCCGTAGAGCAGCTGACACCGAAATGATTTGCTGCAATGACCTTCTGGTCGTCTGTTTGGCCCATCCAACCGTCCGGGCTCTTGGCTAGCCTTTAATTCCTGCTTTTTTCAACCTCAGCTGCTTTGCACGGCACAGTTGAGGTTGAAAAAGCAGGAAAGAAGAGGATTTTCAAACACTGCACACCCGCGCGCAGCCCTTGTCAGCTGTCCGGGTGGCACAGCTGATAATTTTTCGCAAATTCTCCACATGCACACGCAGCCGGTGCACCCTCACCGAAGCAGTTGTAACACCGGTTGAATCCCACCCCTGGTATAGGGTCTCCTGCTTGAGCAGGGGTTGGACTAGAAGACCTCCAAGGTCCCTTCTAGCTGTTATACCGTAATTTTGCAACTGGCTCTAACAGAGGTTTCATAATTTCTTGAAAACCTAGTTAAGGGTATAGTAACCTACTGGACAAGAACCAAGAACAAATAAAGCCAGAATGGCTTCATTTTGTTAGTTGCCCCTGTCCTGGAATCACTTCAGTGCAGGCGAGGTATATAAAAAAGAATTTAGATTTTTCTTTTCTCTCGCAAACGTTGATCTGAATTTCTACTTGCCATTTCCCCTTTTTGCGTGCGTTTGCTCAAAAGGAAGTGAGCGTTGGGTTGATGCCCTCGTTCACACACAACAGTCTTAAACAACGCGCCCCCCCCCTCCGGCTTCCAAAATCTCCAGCTGGATTTACACAACAACAATGCAAATCAAAATTGGGGGGGAAAAAAGCCTCGTTGCATGCTTAGGACAATGCAGAAAAATCTAGGCCACGGAGCTCATTCCAGAACGCAATCTTTCGCGATTAGAAAGACGCAACGTGACCCGATTGCTTCTTCTCAAAGGAAGAGCAGGGGAAAAAAAAAAAAAGCAGAAAGATTATTTTCCGGCAGAGCGCCAGAAAAATATCAACGGGAAAGCCCACTATAGGGAAAAGCAGAGTTTTGCAAACCATGGCAATGTAATCAGCTTTTTTCGGATACATTTTGCCTTCAAGGCTGGTACACAGTGGCCTCCAAAAGAAATCAACAGATTTTATTTTATTTTATGTCAACATGGACATTGGCCGATCTGGTGCCCCCTTGATATGTCTGATTCCCGTCGTCAAAGGCCACCCTAGCTAAAAATTATGGGTGCTCAAGTCCCAAGCCTCCAAAACGGTGTTTCTTAACCTCAGCCACTTTAAGATGTGGTGGACTTCAGCTCCCAGTTTACCCCAAACTTCACCTTTTAGATCATAAGCAACTCATGGACAACCCCAACGTAGGATGCAATGCCAATTTACCTTGAGGAGCTGCCCCAGAGAGGAGGAAGGAGTCAAGCTATGTTCTAAAGTGCCTGTAGGCCAGACAAGGAATAATGGATGGAAACTGAACAAGGAGAGATTTAACCTGGAAATAAGGAGGAATTATTTGACCGTGAGAGCAATCAACCCATGGAAATTGTGGGAGTTTCATCCCTGGAGGCTTTCAAGAAGAGATTGGACTGCCATCTGTCAGAAATGGTGTTGGGTCTCCTGCTTGGGTGGGGTGTGTGTGGACTAGATGACCTACAAGGTCCCTTCCAACTCTATCTGTTATCTGATTAATTTCTACCTTGCACAAATCTGCTCACCTCACCCACATCCACTTCAATCTTCTGTTCGGGCAGCCTGGAAGATCTCCCCAAACCATCAATCCTTGTGAGTAATTTTTGTTCCTCCCAAAGCCACAGAAAGCCACCGATGAATGCAAACCACAAAATAACCTTGACCCATCACTGTCTCTTACGATTTGCCTTGCCAATTCTAACCATCAGCAGTTTTTGACCTAATAAAGGAGTATATTCATAGTTCAGAGTTGAAATAAGGCGTCCTTGGTGCACCCTGAGCTTGGTTGCCTTCTGGTAGACCCTTTCTTGACCGAAACTAGACAACATCATAAATGATGATCTAGCACTGATGATATTAGCTAGTTTGGGTCATGAAACATCTGCAAGACAACTACCAAGTTCAGAGAACACCAAGGACCCCACAGTACTTCCGCCTCTTCTTCCTCCTCTCCGCAAACTTCACTCCCTTCTAGCACTGATGAGGTTACTTAGTTAGAAATAGAATAACAAGAGTTGGAAGGGACCTTGGAGGTCTTCTAGTCCAACCCCCTGCCTAGGCAGGAAACCCTACACCACTTCAGACAAATGGTTATCCAACATTTTTTTTAAAAGCCTCCTGTGATGGAGCATCCGCAACTTCTGGAGGCAAGTTGTTCCACTGATTAATTGTTCTCTCTCTCAGGAAATTCCTCCTTAGTTCTAAGTTGCTTCTCTCCTTGATCGGTTTCCATCCGTTGCTTCTGGTCCTGCCTTTCAGGTGCTTTGAAGAATAGCTTGACTCCCTCTTCTTTGGGGCAGCCTCTGAGATCTTGGAAGACTGCTATCATGCCTCCCCCAGTCCTTCTTTTCATCAAACTAGATATAAACCCAATTCCAGCAACCTATCTTTATATGTTTTAGCCTCCAGCCTCCCAATCACCTTTGTTGTTCTTCCGTTGGGTCATGAAACGTCTGCAAGAAAACCACCAAGCTAAGAGAGCCCCAAGGACCCCTCATTTTTGTCCCGAACCTTTTCTTCCCTTGCACTTTGGAAGGGTCTGAGGTGGGAAGAGGATGCTTCTCCTGGGCTGCCCTTCTCTCTTCCCCCTCCTCTGCCCACCCACCCACCCACCTACTCCTTTTCAGTTTGGTCCTCGCTCTGCAGAAGACATCCTGGTACCTTCAGTTTGGCAGAAGGACTCCGGTGAGTTTGAGTGCGAGGTAACAGCAGCTTTTCCACTAACTGCTCTTGCAGGATGATGGAGTCCATCAGAAGGAACTGTGCAGAAGCCCCCACCCCCTCCCCACCCCCGGGGGGAGTTCCAAGCATCAAACTATAAATGGCTAAGCCGCTGCGGAGAACAGCCCTATGCGAGAGTTCTTATCCAGCTTGGACTCCCTGTATCTGGCGGGCACCACTCCGCCCACCCACACGTACACACAGAGAGAGAGAAACACACCAGCCAGAGGGCTAGAATTTCCTGTCCAACTCTTACAGGCTTACTCAGAGGGAAGGGAGGAGTGTGAGTGTGTATGTATGTGTGTGTGTGTGTGTGTGTGTGAAAGAGGGAGGGAGAGAACACAAAGGAGAACATCCATTGCAGCTAATAGGAGCTTCCTAGAGTGAGTAGTGCCACTCAGATCGTGACAACGGAGCTTAGGAATTATAACAAAGGCTTTGGAACAGGAATTGGGGTCAAATGTCCAGCACTATTCCTCACATACTTTTTGATAAATAGATAGAGCGATGGGGGGGGGTCAAGTGAGCAGGCAGGCAGAAAATGTTAGATAAATTATAGGTAGGTAGGTAAGTAGGTAGGAAGGAAAGTAGATATAGATAAAAAGATAGATAGATGATAGATAGTTAGACAGACAGACACAGATAGATAAGATTGATAGATAGATTGGTAAATAAAAAAGATGGTACATACATTAGGGAGATAGATAAATAGATATAGGTAGGTAAGTAGGTAGGTAGGTAGGAAGGAACGAAGGAACGAAGGAAAGTAGATATAGATGATAAGATAGATAGATGATAGAGACACTGATAGATTGATAGATTGCTAAACAAAAAAGATGGTACATACATTAGGGAAGGAGATAGATAGGTAGGTAGGTAGGCAGGCAGACAGGCAGGCAGGCAGGCAGATGATGGATAATAGAAAATGGTAGATGATAGACAGATCGTAGATGGATGAATGGACAGATGGATGCATAAAGACAGATAATAGAAAACGGTATATAGGAGGCGGGAGAGAGAGAGAGAGAGAGAGAGAGTTTTTATTAGATTTCAAGATCAAACATTAAAATGCAAACTAAGGTAAAGGAGAAAGGGAAAGGGAATGACAAAACAAGTTAAAAATGACCCCAAAAATATACATCAAACAAATACAACCAAGGGGACCTCAACTTTCTTTCAGTACAGAGAATTTAACCATATAATACACCCACCCACATATAATACACTCTTTCTAAGTTTAAACAAATAACACCCATCTATTTTAACATATTAATATCAACATACTAAAAAAAAAACCTAGAGAGGTGGGTGAGTGCTGGTCCCTTACTGCTGTGCAATGACTCGAGGCTAGCTCCTCACTTGATTCCTCCTCCTTGCCTGACTGGGAATTCCTAACAAACCCATAGAGATTATCATGTTTAAACGGGGATTTTAATGCCCATTTAATGTCTATCAATGGGGATTTTAGTGCGGTGAAGATTATTTTTGAGAAAACATACATAGGTCCTCCTTCTGTATGGGCACAAAACTCAACCAGGCTGTTCAGCTAAAGAATCTTGCATTTTGTTGCAGTAAACCTGATTTGCAATACAAATTACCCGTTCTTTCAACCACTTCCCAATTCTGATGGTTTTTTGTTTTTTTTTGCCCAAGTCAACTATTGTGCAATTAGGAGGAAGTGGCTCCTTTGCCCAACAACTTGATAGAAATTAACTTATATATAAGATGAACAGAACAGGACAGGACAGAATAGAATAGAATTCTTTATTGGCCAAGTGTGATTGGACATATAAGGAATTAGTCTTTGGTGCAAATGCTCTCTGTGTACATAAAGAAAAGAAAATATATTCATCAAGAATCATAAGGTAAAACACTTAGTGATAGTCATAGGATACTAATAAGCGATCAAATCATACTAGGAAACAATAAACAATATAAATTGTAAAGATACAAGCAACATGGTTATAGCCATAAGTGGGAGGAGAAGAATATGTTGCTTAAATATGTCACAGAGAAGAGGGGGGTGGACATATTCTCCAATGTTCTATCATACACCAAAACAATGTTCCACAACATTTTTTCTAGTTTTTTTATTGCCACGTTTGCAACAATCTGAATATTTTATTGCAACATCACTTACTTGCTTAAAAGAAAAGCCAGCAGGGGAATAGTGTGTCTTGGAGGTGGCACACAATAAATTTAAAACTCCAAGGTTTGAATTTACTTATTTTAAAAAGCTTTTGCTTTGAACCCAGCTCACTGTCTTTCTACCAGCTGCTCAGCTTTTGAGATTATGGCTGCAAAATCCAGCTATACCACCAGAGGGACATCAAAGACAAAAATACAGACAATTATCACATAGCCTGGGTTGCAAATCATTGCCTATCTTTCCAACATTTAAGGAATAAAAGAGGATTCCATCAGGTCTCAGGGACAGTGTTTCTCATGCAGGCTGAGGAATTCTGGAAATTGAAGTCCTAACATAAAGTTATTAAAGACTGAGAAATATTACTCTGTGATCTTCTTGGCTTATCCTCTCCAGGTTGCTTTTAAAGAAATTATGACTCTGCATTATAATTTATGTCTGTGTTTTGTGCCTGTTGTTTTTCTTTCTCTGTTATTACTTTAAAAGCATTAAAAATATAAGTAATAATATAGGGGAAAACCGGAACCTGTTCTTCTGGCACCCAAAGCTTTCCCTGACCTTGAAGGAATCAGGCTTCAAAACCTGTCATTTACCAGCCAGTAAATCGAAGTAACTAAACGAGATACAGAGTAAATAGAAGCAAACAGCAAATGTAAAACATGAGTCCAACTTTGGAGGCAAAAAAAAAGGGATAATCCTGGCTCAAAATGCCCTCCTACCCTATCACAATCATCCCTTTGTCCAGAGTGAAATCAAAGGAAAAGCGATGTCCCCATCTGACACACTGGGTGGGAAAAACACTGATTTATAAATGGCAAATCATTTCACCCAAAAGAGCTGCCCATCAATTAAAGTTGCTGGAAAACCAATTTTATTTGAACTCCTTGGTACAAGGAAAGGGTACTAAAGAAGAAAGGAATATGTGCTGTGCCCAGAAAGTCAAAAATCAGATTAAAAAGCCCTCTAAATTATTATTTTTTTCAATCCTGACAACTTTGAGATGTATGGATGACAACTCTCAGAATTCCTATGTTTTATCATGAGTGGACTTCAACTCCCAGAATTCCCTGGCCAGCACGCTTTAAGATGTATGGACTTAAGTTAAACTCCCAGAATTCCCCAGTCAGCACGCTTTAAGACAGATAAACAGTCAGCCATGTTAACCAGAGAATTCTGGGAGTTCAAATCCATCCATGTTAAACATGCTGGCTGGGAAATTCTGGGAGTTGAAGTCCACACATCTTAAAGCTGCCAAGGTTGAAAAAAAAAACATCTTAAATACCACCCTTGGGTTATCGAAACAGAATACCTGCACTCAAATACAATCAAAACAAATCATATGATAGCTTAAGGAAAATATCCAGGTTATAATGGCTGGATTCACACAACACACGGAATCAGAATAACAGATTTGTAACTTCCACTGAGATAATGCTGGAGCTCAATGTTTTGTAACAGAATAACAGAGTTGGAAAGGACCTTTGGAGGTCTTCTAGTCCAACCCCTATACCCATTTCAGACAAATGACTGTCTGTGACCCCTGTCACAGACCAACAAAATAATTGAAGCTCTCTGGCTCATTCTTAGTTTTGTTCCTCTATTTCTCTTGAAGAGGTGAGCAGAAAGCAAAAATACGAAGCCAGTTTTCTAAATCTCAACACTCATCTTGTTTAAATCTAATGTAATAAATATAACCAGCCCGGCGCAAAACAAATTTAAACCGAACAAAAAGCAAAAATACATTCACTTTATAGCTTCTTTTGTTATGTAAACCGAGGGCAGGTCACATTCACTTCAAAAACAAGGCCATGAGTTATTTCGAGGATCTTTCTCTATTTTTATAGTGTCTTTCAACAGTAGCTATATTTTTCTCATTGTTTTTACAGGGAAAAAAGAAGAAAGGATATAAATATTACTATTTAGATGTTCTATTAAAAGAGCATCATCCCAAAGGCATAACATTCCAAAGAGGGAAAACAAAAAAATAGAAACCTTTCAATGGCTTCCAGAAGAATGCTGTGCACACACACAGATACAAACACAACACATACACAAAAGAGAGAGGGAGAGGGAGAGGATGGGAGAGACCACTAGGGGGTTGGATTAGCAGACCTCTATGGTCCCTTCCAACTGTTATTCTGTATTCTCTTCTATATTTTCTACTACCCTATCATAGCAACTGGCATGGTTTTAAAAAATGGAACATTGTGCTACTTTTCCCCCCCGCTCTCCTCATTCTAGCTAAAGACATCATTACAAAAAACTGTGCCTTAAAATAAAATAAAATAGTTAGGCAGAAAACATGCCCATCGCTGGAGAACAAGAAAGCGAGAAAGGTTGAGTTGGATTCAGCCAAGTGGAATTATTTCAGGAAATTCATTTTGCCAACAAATGAAGAAGCACTGAGTCATTGACGCTGGAAAATACACCTGTTTCCCTGACCCTCCCAGCCCAGAGGGGAAAAAACAGTTTTGGTCCTCATGTACAAAATTGTGAGGAAGGAAAGTTTCTGCTCCAAATTCAAAGCCAGGGGAGGAGATGTAGTCAACAGCTTGTGAGAGCGACATATATAAAATATTAAGGTGGTGAAGAGTGTCAGAGCAAATTTGTTGGGCTAGGTTTCTAGATCTCATGATGGGGGAAGGCAATGAAACACGAGGTGAAGAGATCTAGTTTCTTTCGGGTCTGGTTGCCCATTCTTGTACAATAGGGACTTCCAACTTCTTGTCACCCAAAAAGAAGTGAATGCAGTTCTTGTCTCAGCTTGGAGGAGGAGGAGGAGGAGGAGGAGGAGGAGGAGGAGGGAGGAGGAGGAGGAGGAGGAGGAGGAGGAGGAGGAGAAAGAAGAAGAAAAAGGAAGGAGAAGAAGAAGAGGGAGAAAGAGATGAAGAGGAAGAAGGAAAAGGAAAAAGGAGAGGAAGGAGGAGGAGGAGGAAGAAGGAGAAGGAGAGGAAGGAGAGGAGGAGGAGGAGGAGGAGGAGGGGGAGAAAAGGGCAGAAAAAAGGAAGGAGAAGAAGAAGAGGGAGAAAGAGACGAAGAGGAAGAAGAAGGAAAAGGAAAAAGGAGAGGAAGGAGGAGGAGGAGGAGGAGGAGGAGGAGGAGGAGGAGGAGGAGGAGGAGGAGGAGGAGAAGAAGAAGAAGAAGAAGAAGAAGAAGAAGAAGAAGAAGAAGAAGAAGAAGAAGAAGAAGAAGAAGAAGAAGAAGAAGAAGAAGAAGAAGAAGAAGAAATAACAATTTACGATGAAGATTGTCACATCCTCACTGCCCCATTTAGAAATCTTTTATCCAATGCCAATTTTTTTTTAAACTCTCATTTCACGTAATTATGATCCTCTGCTAATAGTTCTTATTTCTCCTCCGGCAGCCTGTGAAAAACACACTTCTATCAGCAGCTCCTTCCCCATCTCTCTTGCCAACTCCCCAAAGTTGACAACCCAATGGTTCACCGCACCCCAAACTCACAAACTCCCTTCTCTTGTACTTCAGCCTGGTGTATAGAATCATGATCCAGAAGGATAAAACACACACACACACACACACACACACACACACACACAGAGACAGACAGACGTGTGTTTTTCTCTCCGAGCCTGTCCAAAGTTTTTGCAGTTACATGGAGCCTTCTGCTCATTCGGGGCCAAGGAAAAGAAAACTAAAGCAAACGGAATAGATCACACGGTCTGCCCATTACGCTGATTTTCCGTCAACTGGTTTCACGAGGTCGGTTCAGTTCACAGCAAACCTTGTTTAAAGTATGAATGGTGTCCAGTTCATCGCGCCTGGCTGAATATATGGTTTCTGGAAGTGGGCTTCAGCATCTCAAAACCAAGCAAAATAAAAACTAAAACAGCTTCAGATTGCTTTTGGACTTTGTGCTTGAGGAGAAAACAAATGAAGTTCTGATTTTGGGTTTTGCTGATAAGTTTGTTGTTAGAGAAATGGAGAGTATATATCTCTATACATAAAAGGAGAAATACCACTCACGCATCATCACAAAATCTCCAGAACCGTAAAGCCTACAAACTTGAAATTTGGCACGTATGTTCCTCTAGGCTTCTAGGGGCTCACTAAGAAAGGATTTTTCAAAATGACCATCAGAGCATTAGTATTGGCATATTATTAATTATTATTATTATTATTATTATTATTATTATTATTATTATTATTAACACGCTCTGATGCTAAGGAGTTCTGCTCCCCCTCTCCACCTGAAAAGAAATCTCTTCCAAATGCAAAATACAAGCAGAGGAGAGGAGGTTCAGTTTCAGAGCACCAAGCAGCTTTTGTACAGAACAGTTGAGCTAAGCCACACCCAGGCTCCTTGCTCACACAGCAAATACTGCTTCAGTTTCCAAACAACCCTCAACTCTCTCACACACTGACAGGATGCTAGGCAGATGAATGGATGCTGGTAGGCAGAGGCTGAATTTTCCCCTCTTATTTTCCTCCCAAAAAACTTGCTCCATCACATAGTTTCGCAGCGAAGCCCGGGTATCCTGCTAGTTATTACATAAAAATAAAACATTGAGGTCATATATTATCTTATTCTATTAGGCTAAAAACCTCACCCCATTCCTGAGAGGGGCGTGCATAAGTGCACAATCGTGCCTACCGTCCCTGTCCTATTGTCCCCAATTATTAGTTCCTATTTCTTGTATTTAAACTTATGTTTATTCTTGTTTCTGTTATATTGTAAGCTTTTGACAAATAAATAAATAATACATAATGAACAAAATAAAATAAATAAAAAAAAGAGTTGGAAGTCAATATTTCCCCTTTTCCTTTTTCCCCCTGTACTTTTTCCTCTATTTTCCCATTATTTTCATTTTTCTTTTTATAGGTAGTCCTCGACTTACAACAGTTCGCTTAATGACCGTTCGAATGTGACAACGGCACTGAAAAAAGTGACTTGTGGCCATTTCTCACACTCATGACCATTGGCGACATCCCCGTGGTTCCGTGATTTACATTCGGATGCTTGAGAATGGATTCACAGTTATGACGGTTGCTGTGTTCCAAGGTCACGCGATCTCCTTTTGCGACCTTCTCACAAGCCAAGTCCTTCGGCTTTGCAACAGAGATGAGCACCTCCTCCGAGAGCCAGAAACGATTAGCGCGTATTATGTACGAGGGGAACCTTTAGAATCAAAATGTGGTGGAGCCAACATCTAAAGACTCTTATTTTTCATGTGCTCCAAGATGCAGAATCCCTGCTGGATATTGACAGAAAAACAAATGAAATTCTCTTTCTGCGTCTTTTCGCCTCGAACCCAGCAAGGAATAAACGCTTTTGAACTCGGGGCCCCGGAGAGAACAAACTGTGAAAAGAGCCGGCATTTGTGGGAAAAGGTGTTAAAAGTTTCGTTTGACTGTGTAACAGAGCTGGCTCTTGCCAAAGGAGGCACCAGCAAGCTCACAAATTTTTTTTAAAAAAACAAAACAAAACACCACCACACCTGCCTTACTATATTCCTTGGCACCGGAACGGCGATTCCCGCCCTGGCCTGTCAATGAAGGCATTCAGGCAGCAAGGAAGGTTTGGCGGTTGCAATGTCTAAAATGCTATTTGATTTGCCTGCCTTATGAAGAGGCATTTTTCGGGGGCCTTGGTGCTCTCTGAGCTTGGCGGTTTTCTTGAAGACATTTCATGACCCAAACTAGGTAACATCATCAGTGCTAGAAGGGAGTGGGGTGTGTGGAGAGGAGGAGGCGGCAGGCAAGACATTCTGTGGGGTCCTTGGTGCTCTCTGAGCTTGGCGGTTTTCTTGAAGACATTTCATGACCCAAACTAGGTAACATCATCAGTGCTAGAAGGGAGTGGGGTGTGTGGAGAGGAGGAGGCGGCAGGCAAGACATTCTGTGGGGTCCTTGGTGCTCTCTGAGCTTGGCGGTTTTCTTGAAGACATTTCATGACCCAAACTAGGTAACATCATCAGTGCTAGAAGGGAGTGGGGTGTGTGGAGAGGAGGAGGCGGCAGGCAAGACATTCTGTGGGGTCCTTGGTGCTCTCTGAGCTTGGCGGTTTTCTTGAAGACATTTCATGACCCAAACTAGGTAACATCATCAGTGCTAGAAGGGAGTGGGGTGTGTGGAGAGGAGGAGGCGGCAGGCAAGACATTCTGTGGGGTCCTTGGTGCTCTCTGAGCTTGGCGGTTTTCTTGAAGACATTTCATGACCCAAACTAGGTAACATCATCAGTGCTAGAAGGGAGTGGGGTGTGTGGAGAGGAGGAGGCGGCAGGCAAGACATTCTGTGGGGTCCTTGGTGCTCTCTGAGCTTGGCTGTTTTCTTGAAGACATTTCATGACCCAAACTAGGTAACATCATCAGTGCTAGAAGGGAGTGGGGTGTGTGGAGAGGAGAGGCGGCAGGCAAGACATTCTGTGGGGTCCTTGGTGCTCTCTGAGCTTGGCTGTTTTCCTTGCAGACATTTCACGACCCAACTATGGAACATCATCAGAGGGTGAAAGGAGCAGGGTTTAAATCTCTTGTTTTCATATACAAAATAGCTTTCTTGCAGAGAGCAAACCTGGTAAGACACCAAGATGGGTACCTACTCACGGCGTTCTTCAACCTCGGGCACTTTAAGATGCAGGGACTTCACCCCCCAGAATTCCCAGCCAATGCTGGCCAAGGGGAACTCTGGGAGTTGAAGTAGCAGAGATGGAAAAACACCCATCCAGAGGCACCCTATCCCCAGCTGAGCCAGTTCCTGCCTCCTGAATGGGAGAGACACGACTTGGTTTCACGGCCAATTTGCAGCCATGTCCCAGTACTGGCTGGCACCAGCCAAGGAATGTACCAACGGGCGGGCAGTTTCCCAAACAGGAAAGCTTTGTGTGAGCTAACAACAAAAGCTGGCCTGAAAGAACACGGCCCCACAGCTTCGAGGCACCCCACTGTCTTCCTCCAAGTACCCAAACATTTGCAGAGCAAAAGAAGAGAAAAGAGGAACTTTTCTGAGATCCGTTCCTAGGGAGATTTTGAACAGGGTTCTTCTCCGCCCCGGGACACAAAGTCTTCCTGGTATGAAAGCTTTTCTCAAAAATTGTGCAGAGAGGTTTCCTTCCTCTAAAAAAAAAACACCCCAGCAGTCTTTCCACGACTTTATTTTATCTTCTTTAAAATAGGGAGACAGAAAAAAAAAATGAAAACAGACTCCAAGGCACCCCCATCTTCCTCATTCTACACCTTAGAAATATATTTTTTTTTCCTGCCAACTGCACACGGTGTTCAGTTCCTCGGGGCTTGAAATATTAGGAAGAAGTGGATTTTTTTCAATCCAGAGGTGGGTAGCAATAGCACTTATATACCACTTCACAGGCCTCTCTAAGTGGTTTTACAGAGTCAGCCTCTTGCCCCCAACTATCTGGGTCCTCATTTTACTGTCCTCGGAAGGACGGAAAGCTGATTCAAACTTGATCGAACTCCTGGCAGTGAGCAGTGAGTTAGCCTGCAATGCTGCATTCTAACCACTGTGCCATCATGTCTCAGTGCTTGTGAAAAAAAACACACACACACACAGAGGCACAGTGCCCCAAAGTAACTTTCTGCAAAGCTTCATGCCTTCTCAAAAATCCAGCCCCAAAAATGGAAGATGCGTTTCCTGCCCCCTGGAGATGTGAAACAGACAAAACCATAGTCATGTCAACGACGTCTGCAGCTTTAACCACGATAATACACGGGCAAACAACCGATGCAAACTCAAGGTAAACTGCTCCAAACTCGATTGCAGAAAATACGACTTCAGCCACAGAGTGGTCAACTCCTGGAATACCCTGACTCCGTTGTCACAGCCTCGAACCCTCGCAGCTTCAACTTCAAACTATCTCCTGTGGACCTCACCTCATTCTTTTATTTATTTATTTATTTAAAAAAAATTATTGGTTTTTAAAACAAACATAAACAAACAAAACATAAAAACACCAAGCCATCTTCCATATATATACATACACTGTGCCTGTTGGTTTACAAATTGTTTTGTGCTTCCATTTCGTAGTCTTCAATTACAATTACATTGTATATATTCTCGTATTTTCAATCAAGTATTAAATAGATTAATATCATTATTAATCAATCATTTGACTATATTTTTATTCATTCATGTTTTACGAAATAATCATATTTTAATTTGTTTTATGACAGTTCATATTATCATCTCAAATCTATCCTAGAATCATTTTGTAGATATAAGAAGAAAAGAATACATCTTTATATATTTATTATTTTCTAAGAATCTACATAATTCATTACTATATTTTATTGTCTAACCATTGATAGAAAAGATCCCAAATTTTATAAAATTATCATCTTGTTCTCTGATTTCAAATGTCAATCTACTCATTTCAGCACATTCCAACATGTGATGGTATTTTCTCATTTTTCCAATTTTTAGCAAATACAATCCTAGCCGCTGTTAATACATTTACAATCAGGTATTTCAGTTCTTTACTATATATTTCGGGTAAAATTCCCAATAAAAATATCTCTGGTTTCAAATCTATATGCTTTTTTGTCATTTTTTCCAACCACGTGTGGATTTTAGTCCAATATGTTTTAGCATCCGTACATGTCCACCACATATGGTAATATGAGCCAGGGACCTCACCTCATTCTTAAGAGGTCCTTAAAGGAGGCGTGCATAAGTGCACCAACGTGCCTACCGTCCCTGGTCCTACTGTCCCCATTTATCTGTATTTACTCCCTTTGTTCATGTTTATATTCATACCTATACTTGTTATCTTGTACATGTTTGACAGACAAATAAATAAAATAGTGTAGTAGACCATAGAATTGGTTTCATCCTGCACCCCCAAATAAGAAAGCACACCCTGCAAACATTATATGCTTACTTATCACCGGGTCCAAAAAGATGAAGCATACCCCTCTACATTCACTCCTGGTCTGTTTGATGGTCACACAAGCTTTTATACAACATAAGACGATACATTGCACAAAACTACAAAAGTTAAGATCCGCCTCACGGTCCAAACCTATCAATGGCATTTCTTGTGCAGCGAACAATTCCTTAATTCCTAAAAAAAACTTACTTGAGACCTGCAGTCCACCCTAGAAAGTCTTAGACACCCTAAAAAAAGAAAGATTATGAAGCATTTTTTCTGGGGAAGAAAAAAAAATCCAAGAAGAACAAGGAAAGATTGCACTGTTTTAAAAACAAGACTTCCATTTTTTATTCCCCAAAGGGTTAAAATTCTGTGTGGCTAGACCCAGCATATGCAGAGAAATGATTTCTTCTCTGATGTATTTGTCTGCTTGTAGCATGAATTATTTAGGAGAGGGAAACCTTGCTCACAAATTCAGACAGCCACAGAAGACAGATTTCCATCTGCTGGGGTGTATATTGTATGCACCCCTCTCAATCTCCCTCTCTCTATATAAAAGGGAAATACCACTCACGCATCATCACAAAATTTCCAGAACTGTAAAGTCTACAAACTTGAAATTTGGCGCATATGTTCCTCTTGGCTTCTAAGTGCTCACTTAGAAAGGATTTTTAGAAATGATCATCAGAGCATTTAGAGTATTTCCTATATTATTATTATTATCTTTGGAAGATAGCAAAGTCCACATTTTGGACAGACGGCCGCTGGTTTGAAAGAAGGGTCCAAGAGGCCTTTATGTCAACATTGAACAACCCTCCTTCAACAGAGAGGGAAGGATATGCCATTGTCTATCTCCAGTTTACAACATGACAGTTCCAAGAAAGCTCCACACCCATTTGCACCACTCAGCTGACCCCGAGGACACAGACAGACCTCCAAGTGCTCTCAACGGACCCTCTAAAAGGAGGCAAATGACCAGCTGTCTGCAAGGAGTATAAATCCTTCCATTTTCCCACCATCCAGTCGGAGATGAAGAAGCCTCTTGGATGAGAAGCGAAACGTCTTCAAAAGGAAAAAAAACAGGAAGTCCGCTTGCCTCCCGAGGAAAAAAAGAAAGCAAGCACCTTTGGGATGGCAAGGAAAAAAAAATCACTTACGACCAATCCTTGCACTCACAACCGTCACCAAATCCCCAATGTCGCATGATCAAAATTTGGCAACCCACGTGGGTTTACAATGGGGTTTTGCCGCATCCCAGGGTTGTGTGATCTACATTTGCAACTTTCCCAGACAGCTTCCAACAAGCAAACTCAATGGAAGAAGCCCAGTTGGCTTAACGACCGCATGGTTCACCTTAACTGAAGTGATCTGCTTAACCACCATGGTAAAAAACAGTCCTGAAATCGGGAACAATTCACCTCGTAACCATCTTCCTTATCAAGGGAAATTCTGCCCCTACTACCTGCAATTTCTATCGTGATCATCATGTTCATCCCTTGCAGGGTGGAATCTGGGCCACTGAATGGAGCTGAATGTTGACTGGACGGATGCCCTTCCTGTCACCAGGGCGGAGTTTTGTTCAGCAGATATATTCTCAGAATGCTCAGAGAGAGAAATTATCTGCCTCTAACCGAGGATTGAACTCACAGCCTCCTGATTGCGAGGCAATAGGCCACCGCACCACTGCAATTTCTATCATGATGTGGGTGGATATTTTCCAGGGGCGGTGCAGGAAGAGAAACCACTCCAAATTTTTTAGATGCTGTCCCTTGTCTCTTCACCAGGAAGAAAAAAAAAATCGGGACACGCCGCGATCAGGAGGAGTCCAAACCAATTAGCCAATAAAACTGGATCAGCTGGCTCTCCAAAGCAGAATTCCTGCAAGACAGAAACTCGCTCAGCCAGCTTGTTATAAAGGCTGGTCTTTTGAAACCACCGGGAGCCCCACGCTGGCTTTGCAAATCCTGCTTGGGAGCTTCAGGGAGAGAATAGAATAGAATAGAATAGAATAGAATAGAATAGAATGAGGAAGGAGAATAGTATGGAATGGAATAAATAGAATAAAATATAGAATAGAATAACAGAGTTGGAAGGGACCTTGGAGGTCTTCTAGTCCAACCCCCTGCTTAGGCAGAAAACCCTATATCATTCCAGACAAGTGGCTGTCCCGTCTCTTTTTAAAAGCCTCCTGTGATGGAGCAGCCACAACTTCTGAAGACTGAACAATTGTTTTAACTGTCAGGAAATTCCTCCTTAGTTCTAGGTTGCTTTTCTCCTTGATCTGTTTCCATCCATTGCTTCTTGTTCTTCCTTCAGGTGATTTGGAGAATAGCTTGACTCCCTCTTCTTTGGGGCAGCCCCTGAGATATTGGAAGACAGCTATCCTGTCACCCCCTAGTCCTTCTTTTCATCAAATTAGCCATGCCCGGTTCCTGCAACTGTTCATCGTATGTTTTAGGCTCCGGTCCCCTCATCATCCTGGTTGCTCTTCTCTGCATTCTTTCTAGAGTCTCAACATCCTTTTTTTTACATCGCAGCAACCAAAAACTGGATACAGGATCCCAAGTGTGGCCTTACCAAGGCATGATAAAGTGGTATTAACACTTCACGTGATCTTGATTCTATCCCTCTGTTTACGCAGCCTAGAATTGGGCTGGCTTTTTGGGCAATAATTCAGCCCACGGGGTCCCGCAAAACAACAGGCAAGTCTTCCATTTCCATGCAAAGGGCGATCTTCTATTTTTCTGCGTAATTCACCAGGCGGATAAATTAAAAGAAAAAAGAAAAAATCCAACTGAAAGATGTGTTCCTTGCACTCCACCTCAATTGAAAGAAATGCCTTGGATCCGGGCAATGTGTTTTCATCAGCAATAAGCTCTGCTGGAGCAAATCCCCAAGGATTGCATTTCGTCAGACATTTGCATAGGGCAGTTTCTGAAAAAGGCTGCAGAAGCACAGATGTGGTGGAAGGAAGGGAAGGGGGCGCGGAGTATATTGGGGGGGAAAATGGATGGAAATTGGTAGCTGTTGGTTCTCGTTCTGCTCCAGGGCAACTGAGGGTGGCCTAACAACAACCCTGCCAGCTGGAATCCAAAGTTGCATCATCCCCGTGCACAGCAGCCCAAGAGATGGAATCTTACATTCAGATTAACAGAGTTGGGAGGGACCTTGTAGGTCATCTAGTCCAACCCGCTGCCCAAGCAGTAAGAGTCTGTAGGGATTCTAAGTCATCCAGGTCATGGCTGCCCTCCTGAAAAAGCCTCCTGAAAAAAGCACCTTCGGGACAGTCCAAGAGATGGGCTACTGGGGATCAAAATCAAATTTTATTTTATGATAACACTGTTGCACATGATTCAAAGAAGAGGCAGAGACCCTCCCGAAAGAGTGTGTTGTGGTTAGCCGGCAGCAGGTGTGGACAGCTGAGGAGAGCGAGGACTCAGATGAGGGGCCAGGACCATTAGGGAGTGGACTGCTGCCTTCAGAGATTGTGGGGGCTGGCAGCAGCGATGAGGAGGTTCCCGAGGAGCCTGTGCCAAATGCGCGTGTGTGCAGGGTTGCTTGTAGGAAAGAGCAGCTGCAGCAGCACAGGTGACTCAGGAGTAAGGCTGCAAGATAATGGCCCCTCCTTCAAGAAGATAAAAGTCAGCTGTGAATCGGACGTTCTTTGCAGGAAGCAAAGACGTTTTGAAACTCAGCCTTGTGGACATTACAGTATCTTAAGTTGGACTCTCGTGTTGTGAAATATTTATTATCTGTGATTCTTGGCAGTCTCGTACAGTTTTGGCAAGGTTTGTGCTTATCACAGCTAATTATTTTGTAAAAGCATTACAGGGTTTCTGTTCCTTTTGGATTGTGTTTGATTTGTTGGAAAAGGGCGTGGGTCAGAACAGAGTGCCAGAGAAGAGCAACAAAGAGGTCTGGAGGGTGAACAGTTGAGGGAATTTGGTATGTTTAGCCTAGCAAAGAAAAGCAACCAGGGGTGACATGATAGTAGTATTCCAATATTGGGGGGGCTGCCACAAAGAAGGGGGCAACCTATCCTCCAAAGCACCAGAAGGCAGGACAAGAAGCAATGGATGGAAACTAATCAAGGAGAGAAGCAACCTAGAACTAAGGAGGAATTTCCCAACAGTGAGTACAATTAATCATAAAAAAAATCAGCCTTCAAAAGTTGTGGGTGCTTAATCACTGGATGTTTTTAAGAAGAGATTGGACAGCCATTGATCCAGAATGGTATAGGGTCTCCTGCTTGTTCAGGGGGTTGGACTAGAAGACCTTCAAGGTCCCTTCCAACTCTGTTAATCTGTTAAAACAACACAGAAAAAAAAACCTGCCGTAAAATCAGAATCCAACTTAACAGCTGGACTCGTGATCATGATTCCAGGGTCAGTTATGGTCCTAACTGAAGGACAACCTATTAAGAAAGCTCTCACCCACATGGATTTGAGAACAGATCTTCAATCTTGCCAACGGATGAGATCCAACCTCCTGAGCACCTTCCCCCATTGAGTTCAATCACAGTGGATTCACGACCACAATTCCAGGCTCATTTATGGTCCTAACTGAAGGATCACCTATTAAGAAAGCTCTCAGCCACGTGGATTTGAGATCAGATCTTCAATCTTGCCAACGGATGAGATAGAATGCCTTTATTGTCATTGCATTCCACGAATACAATGACATTTGAAATCTACTCCCAGCAGAGTGCCCCCAAAACCACATCCCAATCACACTACAGAGTATTTAAAAATTAAAATAATAATAATTATTAAAACCCAGTCTAAAACCCATCTAAAACATTCAGTAAGTTAAATAGTTTAAAAATGCCACTGTATACATAGGACTAAATCACAAATGCACCGTTTGATTCAAGACAATTACTGCCTTGGAAAAGAAACTCTTCGTCAATCTATTAGTCCTCATTTTAAGACACCTATAACGTCTCGCCCAACCTCCTGAGCACCTTCCCCCATCGAGTTCAATCACAGCCGATGGAATTCAGACAGCTCTTTGGAACAATATCGGCCTTCCCCTTCCCTTCTGGTCCCCCATTTAATGTTTCTAGCGTGCACAGCTAGCGTGACTTTGCAGGAGTGTGCGAGATGCCTCCCCGTTGCTTAGCAACAAGACTGGATGGAGATGCAGGAATCGTTTTGCTTCCAGCAATCTCCTTCAGACTATTCTTAGACGTCCCTGTGGTTTCCACGAGAGGTTCGAGGCCACTTTTTCGCTCCCTGCATGGAGTCTTCCCACGGCACGTGCCTTCATGAGGTTTGGAAGTTGACCCAAATGTCAGAGAAGGCAACCATTAATTCAACCCAACAGGGCATCGTGGAACAAGCTCCTCCAATTTCCCCAGCTCCGAATGGATGAATGGATGAATACAGGTAAGTCCTCGACTCACAACGGAGCCCAACATTTCTGTCGCCAAGCAAGACGTTCGTTAAGTGAGTTTTGCCCCATTTTGACCTCCTTTCTTGACATCATTGCTCAGTGAACCACTGCAGTTGTTGAATTAGGATCACGGTTCTTAAGTGAATCTGCTTGTCAGAAGGTCACAAAAGGGGATCACTTGATCTTGAGACACAGAGCAACGGTCGTAAGTATGAACCAGTTGCCAAGCCTCTGAATTTTCATCCCATGATCACAGGGATGCTACAAAAGTCATTAAGAACACTCCATCAGATGAAGATATAATTCGGAAAATATTGGACTGGGCAGAGATGGATAGATTGACATTGAAAATAAAGGACAAAGGACATACAGAATATTATTTAACATGGAATAGATTCTATGAGTGGTTGGAGATGAGAGGTAGATATTAGATGAGGAAAGATTATTGCTATGTATAAATTAAACACAAACATGGTTTATAGCAACAGCACGTAGACTTATATATTGCTTTATAGTGCTTTCCAGCCCTCTCTAAGCCGTTTACAGAGTCGGCCTCTTGCCGTCAACAATCTGGGTCCTCATTTTACCCATCCAGGAAGGATGGAAGGCTGAGTCAACCTGGAGCTGGTCAGGACTGAACTGCTGACAGTGGGCAGAGTTAGCCTGCAATACTGCATTCTAACCACTGCACACGACGGATGGATGGATAGGAGGGAAGGAAGGAAGGGCAATAGCAATAGTGCTTAGACTTATATACAGCTTTACAGTGCTTTTACAGCCCGCTCTGAGCGGTTTACAGAGTCAGCATAATTGCCCCCAACAATTTGGGTCCTCATTTTACCCACCTCGGAAGGATGGAAGGCTGAGTCAACCAAATCTGGTGAGATTTGAACCGCCAAATTGTCAGCAGCTGGCTGCAGCAGAAGTAGCTTGCAGTACTGCACTCTAACCACTGCGCCACAGAGGCTCCTTATAACTATAAGTATGTCAATATAATCAACAGAATTATAAATAAGCTAACGTAAGTATAAGTTTGGTTAAAATCATTTTATGTTGTACCACTACTATTGTTATTAGCATATATGTTACTATCTTTTTCCCCTTTTTTTCTTTTTACTTTTGTAAAATGATATGCCCTGACAATACACTGTATTCAAAATGTTTATCTATGGATTAAAAAAAAAGTTGTACACAAAAGTCGTAAGTTTGAAAAATGGTTGTCACTTTTTTCAGCCTCATCGTAAGTTTGAACAGTCACTAAATGAACTGCCATAAGCCGAGGCCTACCTGTATTTCTAAGCAACATGTAATAAGTGGCCAACCGACCACAGAGAGGTTTGGTTAAGCAGATGGGAGGCTGGTTTGCGTTAATCTGAAACGTAGTTTGTGGTGATGTGAACACAGCCCCAGCGATGTGTAAAGCTTAAGTCACGGCTTAGTATGAGTAAATAGTTCTAGATAATCAGCAGTGTAATAATATTAAAGGCATCAAAGCAATCCATGGTTTTACTTGAGCCCAACCTTACTTAGTTGAGCATTAAGCAATTATGATCCGGTTATAACCATTATCTTCTCAAACATCCGTTGGCGTTTAAACAAGCTTATACAGATGCAATAATTGTATTAAAAAAAAAAAACCAGGAAAGGAAGAATATTGAATTTTAGCATTGGGGAAGATTGCTTGAAAATACCATGGACAGCCAAGAAGGAAGCCCACAAACGGATCATTGAAACAAATCAACCCAGCTTTCTCCCTTGAAACACAAATGAGCAAGTTCAAATTGTCCAATTTTGGACACTTTACACAATAACCTTTTGAGAAGTCTTAGCGGACAATCAGTTAAATATGAGCCAGCAGTTGTGCAGCAGCAGCCAAAAAAGCCAATGCAATCCTAAATTGAATTAACAGAAGGATATAATCAAGATCAAGGGAGGTATTAATACCACTGCTATAAAGCCTTAGTAAGGCCACACCTAGAGTACTGCATCAGTTTTGGTCACCACACTATAAAAAGATGTTGAGGCTGTAAAGAGTGCAGAGAAGAGCAACCAGGATGATGAGGGGACTGGAGGCTAAAAGATATGATGAATGGTTGCAGGAACTGGGCCTGGTTAGTCTAGGGAAGGGAAGGACCAGGGGAGACAGGATAGCAGTCTTCCATTATTTGAGGGGTTGCCACAGAGAGGAGGAAGGGGTCAAGCTATTTTCCAAGGCACTTGAAGACCAGACAAGGAACAATGGATGGAAACTGATCAAGGAGAGATTCAACCTGAAAATAAGGAGAAATTTTCTGACAGTGAGAGCAATCAACCCATGGAACAGAAGTTGCCTTCGGAAGTTGTGGGAGCTTCATCCCTGGAGGCTTTCAAGAAGAGTTTGGATTACCATCTGTCAGAAATGGTGTAGGGTCTCCTGCTTGGGCTGGGGGTTTGGACTACAAAGGTCCCTTCCAACTCTGTTAATCTGTAAATCCATAATTCTGGCAAAGGTGAAAAGACAGAGGAGGCGGAGATGACCATTAGCAAGTTGGATGGATTTAGTTTCAACAATGATGGATGACCTGAAGGACCTGGTTAGGGTCAGATCACCCAAGAAAAGAACTATTTATGTGGTCAGTGAAAGATGACATGGACTTGGGGGCACATAATTAATGGTACCCTCCATCTACATAAAGTTATATTACAAAAACACACACCATATATTCAAATAAAGGCATTGTAGATTGGCTTAGGGGGGGACATAGGGAAAAGCTGAACGTGTTTGAGTGACGCCATCAAAAAGGAGAAAAAAATATATGTGAATCAGGCAGGGATGGGGAAGAAAACTAGCTAGTTTGGTCTAGTGGTTAAAGCATCATGCTAGAAAGCAGGAGATTGCGAGTTCTAGTCCCACTTTAGGCAGGAAAATTAGCTGAATGACTTTGGGCCAATCGCCAGGAGACTGTGAGTTCTAGTCCTGCCTTAGCCATGAAAGCCCAATGGGCGACTTTGGCCCAGTTCCTCCCTCTCCGCCCAAACTACCTCACAGGACTGTGGTTGGGAAAACAGGAGGAAGGTGTGCTGGATGTTTGCCACCTTGAGTGATTTGTAAAAACAATAAAAAGGCAGGATACAAACCAACAAACAAATAAAATATAAATCCAGCAGAAGGAAGACCACAGTTGCCATGTTTGAACACAACTCAACCCACTCCCTAAAAAACCATCCTCTTCCTCCATCTCAAAACACTCCTTCCTTCCTTCTTTGCCAGGTTGAGGAAGCATCAGGGAACTTACTCAGATGGGGAGAAGGCTCAAGAAGGCCAATTTACTCCTCCAATCCTTTAACCTCAAGCCTTCAGCATCTGTATTCTCTCCTGCTCAAACCGGATGAACAGCCAAGCCCAAAGCACGGATTTAATTCTTGCTACATCTCCATCCACAGCTACCTACCTACCAACCTCTAAGACCAAGAAGTCACAGCTGGATATAGTCTAGAATCCAATCTACTCTTCTGCCAGCCAATAACAATAATACCCTAATTCCTCATCTCTCTCCTTCCCTCCCTCTCTCCCTCCCTCCTCCTTCTGTCACTCTCTCTCTTTCTTTTCTGTCTCTCCTCTCTGGCTCTCACTCACTCTCTCTCTCTTCATCCCTCCCTCTCTCCCTTCTCTCTCTGTCACTCTTTCTCTTTTCTCTCTGTCTCTCACTCACTCTCTCATACTCTCTCTCTTCATCCCTCCCTCTCTCCCTCTTCTCTCTCTCTCTCTCTCTTTTTTCTCACTCTCTCTCCGTCCCTCTCTTCTCTCTCTCTCTCTCCCCCTCCTCCTCTTCTCTCTGTCACTCTCTCTCTTTCTTTTCTGTCTCTCCTCTCTGGCTCTCACTCACTCTCTCTTCATCCCTCCCTCTCTCCTTCTCTCTCTGTCACTCTTTCTCTTTTCTCTCTGTCTCTCACTCACTCTCTCATACTCTCTCTCTCTCATCCCTCCCTCTCTCTCTCCCTCTCTCTCTCTCTCTCTCTCTGTCCCTCTCTTCTCTCTCTCTCTCATCCCTGCAAACTGATCGGGCTGCACAAAGCTCCAGCCAGCCAGCCAGCCAAATTGCAGATAAACAATCTTCCTCCCTGCTTGCCACGGAATTACATCACCCTAGTTTCCCCCCACCCCACCCCACCCTTGCACAAACACACACCCTAAGCAGCATCCCTCGGGGGAACGAAAACTGGGCACGCCAAAAGGATGCTGAAGGAGGTGGAGGGGAAGAAACCCTCAGACCCTAAGGAGGAAGGCCGCTTTGAAATCTCACCAATGACTCTCCAGAAGAGAAGACATTTATCAGAATATGGGTAGCTTGGCCCCCTGGCACATGGGCAAAGGAGTTAGCCCCATCAGGGTTGCTAGCTGCCAATCAAAGGACAGGCCTTAGGATTTGCAAACGCAGCCGCCACCCCCCCTTTATAAAAAGCCTGCTTTCCTGCAAGCAGCCGAAACCAATATTCTTAAGCTGCGCTGTGTCTGTATGTGGGTGTTTGCTATTCATCTTCCAGGAAAGCTGGGATTTACTCGCCTTATGGGGGGTCTCTGTAAAATTGAGGGGCTGGGGGGGGAGGGGAGGGAAGAGAGAGGAGGAGGAGGGGGGGCCTCCGCTTGTCCTCCCTTGAAGCAGCCGAGGAAATGCAAGTGCCCCCCCTTCCTTTCCTTTAGCATCATCTGGGATGCCAAAGGGGAAAAAGAGAGAGAGAATAAGGGAGTCAACTTACCTGCTTTTCTTCTATGGGAGAGAAATCCAGACGGGCAGATGCGGGTGGATGAGAGAGGAGAGGAGGAAGAGAAAAAAGACGAAGAAGAAGCCAAAATTAGAAGAAGAAGAAAAAAACCACAACCGCCTGAGATTCAAAAGCTCCTCTTCCCCCCACCCCCAAAAAAGGCAGGCAGGTTGCAAAAACGCACCTTATTCTCCCATCCATGCCCCCCCCCCAAAAAGAACCCAGCTCACCTGGGTTGACTAGCTTGCTCTTGTACCGCAGGGCTGTGCTCATCTCGAAGACCCTCGCTCGCCCCCCCACCCCACAAAAGAGGGTGCGGGGCTTCCTGGATTAGGGGTGGCGGCTGCCTCCTCCCCACCCGCCCCCTTCCCCTGCAATCCGGGTCGGGCCGCCCTCCCGACGTTTGCAAACCGCGGCTCCGCGGAAGGTTGCAAGCCGCGGAGAAACGGAGAGCTCCGCGGAGTGAAGATTGGGGGGATGTGTGCAATAGAAAAGGAGGGAGGCGGAGCCAAAGGAGGCCTGGCTCCGCCCAATCTGTCGCCGGCAGCCAATCAAAACCCCAGGCTCGAGCCGGCCGATCTGTGCCCGCTCAGCCCCGCCCTTCCCTTCCCAGCAGATCCCCCCGCCCCCCCCAGGCTCCGAAGGATGAAAACTGCAGACAACATCCTCGCGCTGCAATCCAGGTCATTCCAGGCGCTAGTCCTCATGATTTGGCTGAAAGGCTGCCAGCCAAGCCTCCGGGACCGGTAAAAGGTAAAGCAGCCTCTCTCTTTCCCTCGTTCCCGCAGAGCTGGGGTGATGGTATTAGCGGGAATTTGTGGCAGGGTGGGCATTCTGGGAGTTGGAGGGGTGCGGAGGATGGTATGCTTGGGGTACAGTCTCCTCTCTTTGTGCTGCAGCCCCCACCCAGCCTCTCAAAACAGGAAAGAGTTTCCCGTCGGTCCTCACCTCAAAATTTTTAAAAACATCCGCACAACCGTTTTGGTTTTCCGCACGCCTACAATTCCCTGTGACGTGCATTGTTTTAGCACTGATGTTGTTACCGAGTTGGGTCATGAAAGGTCTGCAAGAAAACCAGATAGGACCGAGGACCCCACAGTCCTCCTCCTCGCTTCTCCTCCTCTGCACACCTTACTCCCTCGAGCACTGATGATGTTACCTAGTTGGGTCATGAAACTTCAGCATGCTCAGAGAGCACCAAGCGAACCCCCGAGCTAGAAATATTCTCTCCTTGTTAAAGCTTCGTTCCCCCAAAAGAACTTATGCCACCCCACCTTTCAAAGTCGCCGGTGTGCTGGAAGCAAGTAAATCTTGGCCAGGTCCTGCCTGCTGGCAATTGCTCTGTGGCACATGTGGCTATATGAGTGCCAGGAAACTGGCATAGTACAAGGCGAGGTCCCTGTCTCCCACACATCCCCAAGGTATCCTCTCCCTTGGAGGTCCATCAAGCCCCCTTTAAGAAATAACCATTATGGACAACTAGCTCGAAACCCAGGCTTCGCTACGAAACTATGTGATTGGGCTTAGTTTTGGGGGAGGAAAATAAGGGGAAAAAATTGTGCCTCTGCCTGCCAGCATCCATCGGTATTCATCTGGCTAGTGTCCTGTCAGCGTGTGAGAGTTGAGGGCTGTTTGGAAACTGAACTAGTATTCGCTGTGTGAGCAGAGACAGCAAGGAGCCTGGGCGTGGCTTAGCTCAACTGTTCTGTACTAAAGCTGCTTGGTGCTCTGAAACTGAAACTCCTCTCCTCTGCTTGTGTTTTGCATTTGGAACAGGTTTCTTTTCAGGTGGGGAGGGGAAATATAACTCCTTAGCATCAGAGCATGTTAATAATAATAATAATATAACAAAATACTAATAGCTCTGATGGTCATTTTGAAAAATCCTTTGTTAGTGAGCATCTAGAAGCCAAGAGGAACATACACGCCAAATTTCAAGTTAGTCAAGGCATGAAATGAAATTAAGCCCCTCCCCCCAAATTAAGGCCTATATTAAAACATGCGAAATGGGGGGGAATGGTGGGGGGGGGGCTTGCCATTAGGAAGTACTTTTGTTGCACACCTGGATATGATGCTGCCTGTGTTGACCCCGATACGAAGTGCCCCACCAACGCCGAGGTCAACATCCAAGCCGTCGCCGCCCACCCACCCAAAGATGCAAGGGGGGGGGATTAAGTCACCCCCGAAAAGACGCCCTAGCCATTTTTTCAGGGCTCAAAAAAAAATAAGACCCGGCCTTATTATATGAGAAATACAGTGTGTGTGTGTGTGTGTGTGTGTGTGTGTGTGTGTGTGTGTGTGTGTGTATGTATGTATGTATATATCTATATATATCTATATATCTATATCTATATATAGTTACAACCCAAAGCTTTGTAGGAATCAATGTCCATAAAAATATCCATTAAAAAGGGCACACTGGGGAGGGTAGAAGTAGATGATGGAGGGTGATGGAGATTTTAATTTGATTAGTAGGTTACTATAAGGTTGTGTTATTCCACCTATTCTTTATTTAGCTGACAGCTGCAGGGTAACACCTCTCATTAAGATGGTTGTCTAGACACACAGACCTATCCTTGGGCATTTATTTAAATGCCTTGTTGAACTAAATGTTTGAGCGTTAATACAATGGGAGTAAGGGAATTTTACTGAATTGATTTGTAAGTATAATGTCTTTGGGTCCCATACTTTAAGATATTTAGGTCCAAAGGTACCTTCTATCATATGTGGTGGTCATGCCCAGAAGCCCAAAAATACTGAACCAAAATACGGAGTTGGATACAAGAAATAGTGGAAGATCAAATAGAATTTAAATCGGAGTTGTTTCTGTTGGGAATTATTAAAGGGAAATATAGGAAAAAGATTAAATGTATTTTATTATATATTTTGACAGCAACAAGGATAGCACATGCACAATGTTGGAAACAAGATAACATGCCCTCGGAGGAATTAGTAATTCAAAAAATTCTAGATTGTGCTGAAATGGATAAATTGACATTAAAATTAAAAGATAAAGAAGAGTCGGAGTATTACGAAATTTGGGATAATTGGTATAAATGGTTAAACAATAGAAATAAGGATAAAGGAGATAAGAAAATTATAGATAAATGTATATGAATGTATATAAAGGTATATATAGATATTTACATGAGATTGGTTTGTATAATAATTTATATAATAATGATGACACAGTATTGTTAAAATTAAGATCAATATGTGTAAAAGGTGAAAAAGAACAATAAAAATTATTGTTAAAAAAACGGTATTTGGATCCCATGCTTTAAAAGAGGCACCACATAAATCCATGTACCATTTGTTAAACAGCTTCTATATCCCAGAGCAGTAACTATATTGAATTCTACTGCATGGTGCAATATTAATGCAATATCAGGGGTTTTCAATTCAGTTGTATAGAATGTGAAGGAGGTGTGTTTTGTTTTTTATGTATAATGTACGCTGAAGATGGCATTCAATTTCGTTGTACGAGGTGCAACGACAATAAAGTAAAAAGTAAAAGTTACCACTATTATTTCCAGCTCAAACATGAATACTGGACGATTTTCTATGTCTGTCACCGTGACATCTAAACAAGCCATTCGGGCATCAGTTTTCTAAGAGCATCTGTTCGCTCCCAATATTCCAGATGTGCCCAGCCAGCCTTAAAAAATCCAGGTAACTTACGACCATAACTGAGTCGGACATTTGGTGGTAAGTCGTGACCACATCTGATTTTATGCCTTTTTTTCTCTTCCATCGAATTTGCTTGAATAAGGGGTTAGACTAGATGATCTCTAAGGGTCCTTCCAATTCTGTTATTCTGGTCTCAATTGTGTTCGTAAGTTGAAGATTACCTGTATCCCTGCCTGGCCTACTCCAGCCCTGTTTGATTTATTTTCCAAAATTCATTGGATTTCAAGAAAACACACTGCCATCTACTTACCTTCCCATCGTTGTTCAAAGCTCTAGAGATTTCACCCATAGGTTCTCTCTCGCCCAAACACTCCCCAAAAAAAAAAAACAGACAGGAAAACCCACACATTTTTGTCAGGTTGATTCCATTTATTACAAAAACGGTCCAGAAAATTAGTGTCATGATGCCTATAAAAACCTTTGAGGATTTATATCATCGTTCTCTCAACTGAGCAGAGCTTAAATTGGATAGAAAACACGGTGACAACCCCAAAAAAACCAACAACCCATGACTGATTTTTTTTAGAAAGAAATTTAGAAATTTCTTTTAGAAAAGATGGGCGTGCAATGTTCTACCCATGATTTTTAAGGCATTGTGGGTGAAACTCTCCAAGTTTTTCACATGCTTGGCAAGTTATATGTTCTGTACCGTATTTTTTTTTTAAGGGAGCACCAGAAAGGAAGAATTTGATCCCATGTGACCTACAAACATTTTTTTACAAAGCAGAGAGAAGAATGCTATAAATGTACCTAGCTAGGCTGCAAATAAATGTATCTACAACTCACAAGGCTCAGAAGAATTCGGCAAGTCTTAAACTAAAATATAATTCCGACAGGGCATGTTTATAGTAAAGATGCGCGAATTTGCTTAATGAAGAAAGGAAGGAAGGAAGGAAGGAAGGAAGGAAGGAAGGAAGGAAGGAAGGAAGGAAAAGAGAGAGAGAGAGAGAGAGAGAGAGAGAGAGAGAGAGAGAGAGAGAGAGAGAGAGAGAGAAAGAAAGAAAGAAAGAAAGAAGAAAGAAAGAAAGAAAGAAAGAAAGAAAGAAAAAGAAAGAAAGAAAGAAAGAAAGAAAGAAAGAAAGAAAGAAAAGGGTAGAAATGTATCCAGAGCCACCTGAGCAGAAGAGAAAAATGGAATTAAGTCCTGCTTCTAAAGCTCATCAGATGCAACGTGCCATGTTCGTTGGGGATTTTAAACAATGCAAGAGACACATCGAAGGATGCAAAAGGAGGGAGAAAAATAATATTGTTCCATATCATGATGCTACATTTCATGCATAGCAAGACATGAAAGGAGATATAAGCGATGGTTATACGTATACGTGGACAGGTGGGTTCAATTTTTTCCAATGTGAACTTCCAAGGGTTTTTAGCTGCACTGCATCATATCCTGGTCCGCCATCCAAGCATGAACCTCTCCAAATCCATTAGTGTCATCATTGAAATTCAATTTCAGTTCATGACCCCTGAGTCTTTAAGACCACCGAGTCCCCCGCTGCAAGGAAGAGCACAAGGCAAGAGTTTAGAAGAATGGCTGGTGTACAGGTGATCCTTGACTTATGACCTGTTCGTTTAGTGACCAAAGGGACAACGGCACTGGGGAAAAAATAGCAACCTATGGCTGGTTTTCAGGCAGCATTTCCCAGGGTCATGGGATCGAAATTCGGAAGCTTGGCAGCTAGCTAATAACTTAAGAGAAAAAGGAAATGAACTGTTATGTGTATCTCTATACTATAGTTTGTATGGCCAAAATGATGGCCAAGAAAGTCGCACTGTGTTCAATTGTTTTTAATGTTTATTCAATTAAAAAAAATTAAAAAAACAAAATTTGGAGGCTTGGCAACTGGCATGTACTTATGCCTGTTGCAGCCTCTCGGGGAATCACATGATCCCCTTCTGAGAAGCAAAGTCAAAGGGGAAAGCCAGATTGACTCAACAACCGTGTTACTTATTCAACCGCTGCAGGGATTCGCTTAACAACGGTGGCGAGGAAGGTCGTAAAAATGGGGCAACACTCCCTTAATGGCAGAAATTGTGGGCTCACTTGCAGCCATTAAGTCGAGGACTCCCTCTATGGTAGCTCCCTATTTTTTTTTATTTTATTTTTTGTGCTGGACTGGAAATAAAGAGACTTGGATGTAGTGCCGTGATGCCGAACCTGTGGCACGCAGAGGTATTTGTGCGGGCACCCCGAGTCCCAGCCAAACTTACCTCACTGCGCGCACCTCCCAGCTGATTTTTGGCCCATTTGAGGCCCTTTTCAGCCTCCCAGAGGCTCGAGGGAAGCTTCTGCAGCCTTTGCAGGCCGAAAAACAGACCCGTTTCGTCACTTCCTATATTTCCGGAAATACTGGAAGTGACTAAACGGGCCCATTTTTCAGCCTGCAAAGGCTGCAGAGGCTTCCCGTGAGCCTCTGGGAGGCCGCCTCAAACGGGCCGAAAATCAGCTTGGAGGCGCTTGCATGCCCAGTGCAGGTAAGGGGCGGCGGCAGGGGAAACGTGCACGCCTGCACAGAGAGTGTGGGGGCCCCGTGCACATTGCCTTCTGGGTGCTGGCACGGGAGTGAGCACATGCACGCATGCAATTTTCAGCACAGGAGCCCCAAAAGTTTAGCCACCACTGTTGTAGTGTCTTATCTTTAAATGCTTGGTGGAGTAAATCTCCCCTTTTTTTGGCATACTAACCATTCCTGTGCTTTTAAATTAAGTTCTGCCTTCGCACACGGCAGGGGATTTTACCAGTATCACAGTTTGCCTGCCTTCAGGCACATATGCAAGTCCCGGTTCAACCAAGGGCATGAGAGAGAGAGAGAGAGAGAGACAGCTATTGTGGTCTTGTGTGCGTTTTTGCCAGTGTCCATTTATAAAGTGTGTAATTTTGGAGTTTCCAGCCAGATCAGAAAAACTGGAAGTGGCCGAGTGAAGGAAGAGACGGGGAGGAATTTAGAGTTTTAGAAAGGCTGCTTGAACTGAGACAGGAAGTGCAAACTTTTGGCTTCATGCAAGGAAAGCAGCAGAAGCAGCAGAAATCTTTCTTTCTCTCCCCCCCAAACTCCGCCAGAAATGAGTCTTTGTGAGACTGGTCGCGCTGGTGCAGCCTCTTGGAGCAGGAGGCCTTGCAGGCTCCCAAAGACTCATTTCTGCTGGAGTTTGGGGGAGAGAAAGAAAGACTTTTGCTGCTTTCCTTGCGTGCAGCCAAAAGCAGAAGAAGAGAGAAGCAGAAAGAAGCAGCCCGGTGGCCAGGCCAGGCGCGCGGGGCAAGTGGGGCAATTCCACCCCCCTCTGCCCTTTCCCCCCTCCTCTCACTACCTTGTGTGGTTCGCAATGCAAGTGACGCACGCCTTGTGTTCCTGTGCAGCCTGGATTAATTGCTTTGGGGGTGACATTTCTCTGCGGACCATCAACATTTTCTCGTGGACCACCAGTGGTCCCCGACTCCCTGGTTGGCGACCCCTGTTCTCATCCAACCCCCTTGTTCAAGCAGGAGATGCCGTAGGCCTACTCAAAATCCAGCAGTGACGTGCAGAGGTTCCACCAGATCCATTATTGTGTTTCTTGCAGAGGCAGGGAACTTATCACACAGACGAGGCTGCGAGGCAGGGAAGGCTCCCTAGCAAAAGGTATCTTGGGTCTAATTCAGGTGAATGATCTTGTCCGCTTTGGATCAGAGTTAGGAGAGGGGAGGTCAAAAGGAAAGAAAAATGAAAAGAAAGGGGAGAGGGGAGGGGAGAAAAGAAAGGAGAAATGAAAAGAAAGGAGGGAGGGAGGAGAGAAAGGAGAAAGGAAGGGAAGGAAAAGGAAAAAGGAAAGGAAAGGAAAGGAAGAGAGAAAGGAAAGAAAGAAGGAAGAGAAAGGAAAGGAAGAGAGAAAGGAAAGGAAGAGAGAAAGGAAAGAAAGAAGGAAGAGAAAGGAAAGGAAGAGAGAAAGGAAAGGAAGAGAGAAAGAAAGAAAAAGTAAAGGAGAGGAAGAGGGAAGGGAAAGGAAAGGAAGAGAAAAAGGAAAGGAAAGAAAGAGGGAAGAGAAAGGAAAGGAAGAGAGAAAGGAAAGGAAGAGAAAAGGAAAGAAAGGAAGGAAGAGAAAGGAAA
Source organism: Notechis scutatus (assembly GCF_049901735.1). NCBI lineage: Eukaryota > Metazoa > Chordata > Lepidosauria > Squamata > Elapidae > Notechis > Notechis scutatus. The sequence goes on along the minus strand of NC_142021.1, from coordinate 7,243,665 downwards.
GGAAGAAAGAAAGAAAAAGGAAGGGAGAGGAAGAGGGAAGGGAAAGGAAGAGAGAAAGGAAAGGAAAGAAAGGGGAAGAGAAAGGAAAGGAAGAGAAAGGAAAGGAAAGAAAGAGAGAAAGGAAGAAAAAGGAAAAGAAAGGAAGAGGGAAGGGAAAGGAAAAGTAAGAAAAGGAAAAAAGGGAAAAGAGAAGGGATTTCAGCTCACACAGAGAAAGTGACAAGCCAACATGACTCACAAGGAGACAGGATCTACTCAAACAATAGGGCAATTCACTAAACCTCCATTAACCATAGTTACTGGAAACTTCAACGTGATGGTTACTCCGAAGAAGGTCTAAGCTCCTGGCTAAGTGTCACATTCCGACCTGAAAGACCTGGGGTCATTCTGCAACCTTCTCTCCCAGATGAAGTCCCTCATCACCTCCCTCTGGCATCAGACCATGACTCAAGTCTGGTTGCTATGGCGATGCCAGACCTATTTGTCTTTTTTAAAAACCCCACATATCTGTTATCGCAAGGAGCCGAGGGTTATTTTTCAAACTTTTGCCCCCCAAAAAAAAAAAAATGTGCTTGGCAGGAACCAGGCTTTGAACGGGGCATTAGCAAAAAAAAAAAAAAAGCAACTTAAGATAACGGAGGAAAATTATGTCAAAGTTTCTTCAAGGAGGCTTCCTCCCCGTCTCCTTTTTCCTTGTTTGAAATGTCCTTCCGTGATTTAATCCTAAGTGAAACAAATGCGTGATTAGCATCTAGTGGGATTTAAAAACGATTGCTCAGGCTCAGAGCTGCTCCAGATGTTACCTGTAACAAACTGAAGATAAAGGGAATTTAAAGGACTTGGCCCCTTTAAATTCTCTTTTCCTTTTTGAGTCCCCGTCCCCCCCCCAGGGGGGAAGAAAAATCAGGATTTATGGCATGCGTTCCTCTTTCCAGAAAGAAAAACAAAAATGACATCCCATCATTTAGGAACTATTTCTGCAGTCCTGGTAGATTCAGAAGCTATGATCCATCGGGAGACAAACCTTGGGTCAGATTTTTGCAATCTTAAGCAAAAGGGTGGGGAAGAATGTGAGACTCCTCTACAAAAAAATCTGCTCTCACAGACAAATTAGGCATAAAGTTGTTTTTGGGTTGCCGTTTCTAGTCTGTTCTTCTTTCCGCGGCCAGATTAATATACCTCCTCCCATTTAATTCCTGCAAGAACTTCCAAGGCTATGTAATGGCATGGTTAGGAATAATCTTGGGAGACAAACTGATAAGGAACCGGTCAGATAAGAGATGGCATAGCCCATGGCTACATAATGGGTGGGAAAAGAGACTTAGAAGAGACCTTCCCTAGTTTCTTGGGATGTAAAAGAGAGGGCTGTAATGATATGTGAGAAAGACCTTGGGAGTTGGAGTAGAAAAGGAAAGAAAGAAGAGATAAGAGCCAGCATAGCCCACAGCTGCATAATGGGTGGGGGAAGAGACTTAGAAGGAACCCTCCCTAGTTTCTTGGACTGTAAAGGAGGTGGCTATAATGGTATGTGAGAAAGATCTTGGGAGTTGGAGTAGAAAAGGAAAGAAGAGAGGCTGCCTACAGAGCAGTTAGATAAGAGCCGGCATAGCCCACAGCTGCATAATGGGTGGGGGAAGAGACTCAGAAAGGACCCTCCCAGGGGTGGGATCCGACAGGGTTAACAACCAGTTCGGTCATTTACAAGGTTCAGTGATTTACAATGTGCTTCCTGTAAATCGTCATCAGCACGCTGCGTGCAGAGAAGCAGCCTTTCAAAAAGCCCCCTTTTCCTGATTTTTTAAATGCAGCTGTGTCTCGGATGGCAGCTGAAGTTGAAAAAATCAGGAAATAAAGGTCAGGTAAGAGCCCGGGTGGGTGGGTGGGCAAAAACATCAGCAGAGATAGAACCGGTTCGATGTCTGCTGCTCTTCAGAGCTACCAGTTCTACAGAGGTAGACAGAACCGGTAGAAACCCATCCCTGGACCCTCCCTAGTTTATTAGGATGTAAAGCAGAGGGCTGTAATGGTATGCGGGGAAAAGACCTTGGGAGACGAGGTGATGAAATTCTGCAAAGGGAATATTTAGATAATGGACAGCATAGCCCTCAGCTTCCTAATGAGTGGGGAAAGAGAAGGGACCCTCCCTAGTTTCTCCGGCTGTAAAGGAGGCGGCTATAATGCAGTGGTGGGTTCCAAACCTGTTTCCTACTGGTTCGATGCGAGCGCACGCGCAGCGTTTGCAACTCACCTTCTGCTGCAAGCTCTGTGTGTAAAACAGCTGCTTTGAGCGGTAATCGGCTGTGCCACGCAAAGCCGCTGAGGTTGAAAAGCAGGAAATAAAGGTCAGTATAGTCGGGGCGGGTGGGAGGGATGATCGTCAGAGCAACCGGTTCGGCCAAACCAAGCTGAACCGGTAAAATACCACCATTGCTATAATGGTGTGTGGGAAAGACCTTGGGAGTCAGGGGAAAGAGATGCTGCCTAAGGAATATTTAGATAATGGACAGCATAGTCTTCAGTTTCCTAATGGGTGGAGAAAGAGACTCAAGAAGGAAGGGACCCTCCCTCGTTTCTCAGGCTGTAAAGGAGGCAGCTATAATGGTATGTGAGAAAGACCTTGGGAGTTGGGGCAGAAAAGGAGAGAAGAGAGGCTGCCTGGGGAGCAGTTAGATAAGTTGGCATAGCCCACAGCTGTAAAGGGGTGGAGAAAGATGCTCAGAAAGGACCCTCCCTAATTTCTTAGGATGTAAAGGAGGCGGCTATAATAGTTTGTAGGAAAGACCTTGGGAGACAAGAGGAAAGAGACGCTGCCAAGGGAACGGCCAGATAAGGAACCGCTTATCGAGCAGCTGGACAATGAATGGCTCAGAAGGGACCCCTCCCTAGTTTCTCAAGTTGTAAAAGAGATATGGGGGGGGAGGAGGGAAACTACAGGTAGTCCTCGACTTACAACATTTAGCGACCTTTCAAAGTTGCAGCAGCACTGAAAAAAGTGACTTATGACCGTTTTTCCCTCTTACAACCCTGGCAGCATCCCCACCGTCACATAATCCAAATTCAGATGCTTGGCAACAGATTCATACTTATGACGGTCGTAGTGTCCTGGGGGGGTCACATGATCCCCTTTTGTGACCTTCTGACAAGCGAAGTCAGGGGGCGGGGGGGGGAGAAGCCAGATTCGCTTAACAATGTGTGACTAACCTAACAGCTGCAGCGATTCGCTTCACAACGGTGGCAAGAAAGGTCGTAAAAAGGGGGGGGGGAGAAACTCACTTAACAACCATCGTGCTTAGCAACAGAGATTGGAGTCATAAGTTGAGGACCCCCTGAGTTTTCAAACCTGCAAGATTCATCCATGTAGCTTTGTAATAAAGTAGAGAGCGTTCTGGAATCAAAAGTAAGAATCGATGCAGTAAATTCAGTTGTATATTGAAAGCTGCTTTTTAAAAAAATATTATTATTTCAATTTTGGTAGCCAACAAAATTCCCTCGCTCTCCCAGCAGTAGATGGATAGATACCCCTCTTGGCTGCAACCATGGCTCTTTGACTCTGACTCAAGCCAAGTTTAGTTATGACACTTCCTTTCCCAGGAAAACTTTCCATTCTGATCGCTCCAGTTTTGAAGTTTTAAGAAGCAAATGTACAACTTGCTTTTCTTCCTTGTTTTTTTTTTTGTTTTTTTTTGCAGGAGTGGCCGAGGCGGGAAGAAAAGAAAAAAAACCCAGGCCATGTGCATCGGGATATCTCATTCCCAAAAAATGTGGAATCCCACAGAATTTTGGCTCGTTGCTGTGTCTAGACTGGGAACTGTTACATGAAGCCGGTTTCTAAAAGTCTGTTTTGGAAAAGAGGTTTTATTTTTTTTCTGTTAGAAAACAGGCTTCTTCAGGAAGCAAATGAAGATTAAATGGCTTCTTCAGGACGCTTCCGCCCAGCATTGGTTTGAAATAGACGGCCAGCCAATCGCCAACAGCTTCCTGGGTAGAGCTATAAGTGGGAGGAGTTTTCCCCCCCCAAATTTTAATTTACTATTCTTCCAGGGTGTGGAGAAAGGGGGGAAAAAACCTGTTCCCAGTTTGGTTGAAGCCAAAAGTCTCCCAATCGAAAGCCAAAAGTCTTCTCCATCCTGGTTATTCGGTGTGAAGGTTCACCTATTATCTTTGGACATAACAGTGCATGTTACAGGATATATTTAGTTTGGAAACTATTTCTAGACTTTGTGTCCAAAGGCAGAGAAAAAAAATGAACTCTTGACTCTGGGATTTGCTGATTAGATTACTTTGTGGTTATAGAAAGGCTAGGATTTATCAAGTATGTAAAAGTAAAAAAGTGGAGGCTATAATTTTATTTTTTATTCTACTGCGCTGAAAAAAGTTAGAAGTCAATTCTTTCTTTCTTGTATCTTATACTTCTTATCTTTTTCTGTCTTTCCTTCCTTCCTTCCTTCCTTTTCTTTTCTTTCTTCTTTCTTTCTTTCTTTCTTTCTTTTTCTTTCTTTCTTTCTTTCTTTCTTTCCTTCCCTTCTTTCTTTCTCTTTCTTACTTCCTTTCTCTCTCTCTCTCTTTCTTTCTTTCTTTCTTTCTTTCTTTCTTTCTTTCTCTTCTTTCTTCCTTCTTTCTTTCTTTCTTTCTTTCTTTCTTTCTTTCTTTCTTTCTTCTTTCTTTCTTTCTTTCTTTCTTTCTTTCTTTCTTTCTTTCTTCTTTCTTTCTTTCTTTCTTCCTTCCTTCCTTCCTTCTTTCTCTCTTCTCTTTCTTTCTTTCTTTCTTTCTTTCTTTCTTTCTTTCTTTCTTTCTTTCTTTCTTTCTTTCTTTCTTCTCCTTTCCCATTTCCCCCTCCATCTATTTCATTCATGATTTATATCATATTTATATATGATCTTAATGGAAAAAAAACAAAAACAGATATGACAAGAGATGTTTCTAGGTTCCTGTCAGCATGTTGGAGTCATTGACCGTTGTGGAGGCTAAGTCAGCAAACTATGTTAAAAAGCGACATGGTTAAGAGAAATGTATAAACCCAGTGACTCTTGTTCCCCTGCTCATGAATCCCATATTGACTGGAGTAAAATCATCGGAAGAAAATCTAAGCTTTTAACTTCAATTGTTACAATAACTTTCCAAGTTGTGGGAAAGGCTTTGACATCAATGTTACATTCTCCCAACCACATAAATAGTTTGGGTTGGTATTTACTTCAAACAAGAAAAGCAAAAAGAAACAGAAGAAAAAAATAAATAAACTTCTTTCAAATGTGGAAACTGTTGCAAAGCCTTAAGGTACACAAGCCACATTGCTTCAGGTTTTACATTTTAACAGGTCAGCAAAGCACAGCTGGTGCTTAAAACGGACCATTTAAACTGCATCCAACATCCTACAAGTCTTGCGTTTTTCATTTCCACCTTTTAAAGAAAACGCAAGAAATCTCCTTTATTGGGACACAGAACAAATCTTCAGGCCAGGTTCCTTCTTACCAGCAGCACATCAAAGGAGCTCTACAACGATTTCTCTGAATATGAAAGCTGGATGTTTTATCAGAATTTATAATTGTGTCTTTCTTGCAAGCGCAACAGTCTCCATTTTGCTGTTCTTCTAGGACGCTTAGGGCTGTGAGGGACCTTGGAGGTCTTCTAATCCAAACCCCCGTTCAAGGCAAGAAGCCTTATAGCAATAGCCCTTAGACTTATATACCGCTTCACAATGCTTCACAGCCCTCTCTAAGCGGTTTACAGAGTCAGCCTCTTGCCCTCCAACAACCTGGGTCCTCATTTTACTGACCTCGGAAGGAGGGAAGGCTGAAAATCAACCTTGAGCCAGTGAGACTCGAACTGTTGGCAGCTGGCAGTCGGCAGAGTTAGCCTGCAATACTGCATTCTAACCACTGTGCCACCATGGCTCCTATCATCCTTGTACCATCCCATTCAAATGGTTGTCCAGTCTCTTCTTGAACACCTCCAGTGATGGAGCACCCACAACTTCAGAAGGCAAGCTATTCCACTGATGAATTGTTCTCGCTGCTGGGGAAATTGGATCTCTTGTTGATAATCTTCCGTCTGTTACTTCTTATCCTGCCCTAGGTGCTTTGGAGAATAAGTTGACCCCCCATCTTCTCTGTGATAGCCCCTCAAGCGCTGAAAGACAGCTATCAGGTCCCCCTAATCCTTTTCTTTAATAGGCTAGCTCCCTCAGCTTTCATCATACAGTTGAACTGTAATTTAATTTATACATTTTTTTCCCTTTAATATACATAAGCGCTTAACAAACAGTGTACTGCCTGAGTCAATTGTTTATACTAAATACTAATAGTAGTAGTATTAATAATAATAGCAGCTTCCTGCAATAACACCAGCAGAACTGCAAAATACTGCACTACTCAGAACGTCATACCTCTTAAGAAGGTACTCGGTCGATACCTAGGATGCTGGCAGCAACTTGTATCAACCGTCAGCACCAGTCAATGGTATTTCTCAGGGATCCCCAACCTTTTACGCCGCGCCGGTTCCGGCGTCAGCTGGTTCCCGGTTCGGCGTCAGCTGGGCGCCGCCATTTTTTACGAAAAATCACTTCCGGTGATGTCACGGAAGTGATTTTCGTCAAATAAGGCGCTCACGCTCGTGAGCTTTTTCAGGTAGAAATGGCTTTCTACCGGAAAAGCTCACGAGCGCTGGCGCCGCCATCTTTTTGACGAAAAATTGCTTTTTTACCAAAAAGATGGCGGCGCCCAGCAACCAGCGGCCCGGTAAGGCTTGTTCGCGCCCGGTACCGGTCCGCGGACCGGCGGTTGGGGACCCCTGGTATTTCTGATGCATTTTTGAATGTTCAGTTGATTGAGTTTCATGTTTGATGAATAAAGTCTATAATAATGTTTACGTGTATGTTGTAATTTTTCATCACTTACTTATACACAGCAATCATCTTTTATCTTCTAATGTCTAACCCTTTTATCGAATCACTGGTAAAACAAATCCTATGCTTAAAAAAATATTCTGATTCTTCCTTGTCTTTTATTTTTGATGTCGATCCATCCATCTCCGTGCCTTCTAGTATTTTTCTAATTATATTTTCACCCTCCGTCAATTATCGTAGCTCTTCTCTTGCGCTCTTTCTAGAGCCTTGGCATCTTTTGTGTACAATCCGGTGTTTTTATTCTGATTCCCAGCAGGTTCGTGGACTGCTGTGCGAAGAGATGATGAGTCCTTTGATTCCTGCTCATCAGGGGGTTGTTAAGCCACCCACAGCCTCCCGCGGTTGCTCTCCATGCCCTCAAGGGGTGGGAACCTGCGCTCTGTTCATCTCTGCATCAACTCCCAAGAAAATAAGCCCCTGTGTATTCCTGAAGCTCAGGGATGTTAAAACCGTACTTACTGTCAAACTCTTAGGATGCCTCCTTACTCGTCTGCAGGTTTCATCCTCATCTGGGCTTGCATTTGGGCGATCATCTCCTGCATACGACGCAACTGGATGTGGGGAGAGAAAAAAGAAAGAAAAAATACGGTGTCCAGTTAGCAATAGCAGTAGCACTTAGACTTATATACCGCTTCACAATGCTTTCCAGCCCTTTCTAAGCGGTTTACAGAGTCAGCCTCTTGCCCCTGACAATCTGGGTCCTCATTTGACCCACCTCGGAAGGATGGGAGGCTGAGTCAACCTTGAGCCAGTCAGGATCGAACTGCTGGCAGAGTGGCAGAGCCAGCCTACAGTGTTGCTTTCTAACCACTGCACCACCAGGAAGTAGTATATGTGATGTAATGCAAACAATCTTCACGCATTGTAGTCCTTGACTTAAACGACGGTTACAAAATGACTTGAAAAATGTTACTTACGACTGGTCCTCAAAGTTACAACTGTCACACATCACCTCCACAGTCCCGTGGTCACTTGATCATGTTTTGCAATGTTTTTGGCCAAAAAGTGCCAAAATGGGATAAAACCAACTTATGACCATATGATTCGCTTTATAGCAATAGCCCTTAGACCTATATACTGCTTCACAGTGCTTTACGGCCCTCTCTAAGCAGTTTACAGTGTTTATGACAATGGTGACTTGCTTCATGACTATTATCAAAATGGTTGCAACATCGAATTTGTCATGTGGTGACTCAATTTACGTCTGCAATGACTTACAACCAAAATACCCGGCTCCATTATGATCCTAGAGGATTACCTGTATTAAAAAAAAAATCCTCTGGATTCTACAGAGTGGAGAACCCAAGAATTTCCATTCAGAAAACCACCAATAATGGGAAGACATTCCCACGATGCTGTTAACAGGCTACTTGGTATTTAAGGTATGTTTTAACTAGCCACTAATCTGGAGGCATATGGCCAAAACACACAAGCTGCTTGCAATTATTATTTTCTTCAATTCTCCCGTGGGAATCATTTTCTCCCGTGGGACCCCTTTGGGTATTGCAGAAGCCACATTCTTCAAGCATGACCCACTGCTCGCTCCAAGCTATTTATGGACAGCAATTTGTTTTCTGTTTTCCCGTCCATTCTGGCATTTACGGTAAACTGAACGAGAAAAGACTAAGAAGAATTTTTTAATAAAAATAACCGCGGCAGGAAGGGGGATGAAGAATTCGGCCAAGAGCATGTCTGTGTTACTATAAAAACATTTTTTTTAAAAAAAAAAAATCGACTTGCTAGCAGCTTCATAAATATGAATATATATGAGTCTCTCACTGGCTCAAGCCTTCCAGATAGAATAGAATTGAATAACAGAGAATAACAGAGTTGGAGGTCTTCTAATCCAATCCCCTGCTTAGGCACTTCACACAAATGGTTATACAATCTCTTCTTAACCAGTGTTGGAGAATTCACAACTTCTGGAGGCAAGTTGTTTCACTTGATTAATTGTTCTGACTGGCAGGAAATTTCTCCTTAGTTCTAAGTTGCTTCTCTCCTTGGTTAGTTTCCACCCACAGCTTCTTGTCCTGCCTCCTCGTGCTTTGGAGAATAGCTTGACTCCCTCTTCTTTGGGGCAGCCCCTGAGATATTGGAACATTGCTATCATGTCACCCCTAGTCAGGGGTGGGATTCAAATTTTTAACAACTGGTTCTGTGGGCGTGGCTTAGTTGGTGGGCGTGGCTTGGTGGTCATGTGACTAGGGGGACGTGGCTTGGTGGTCATGTTATTGGCTGGGCATGGCCAACTCAACATCACTCACATCGAGGCATGCAACTCCTCGCCTGGGCCTCTCTTTGGGGATGCTGCATCAGTCGTAAGTGTGGAAAATGGTCATAAGTCACTTTTTCCAGTGCCATTGTAACTTTGAATGGTCACTCCACACAAGCAAAGTACCAGCAAAGGAGGAAAAAAACCCTCCAGAGATGTTCCTGAGACAGGAAGTCTAGTCCTGCCAAGAATGTAATAAGGGTTAACGGAGAGGCAGTTTCTGTAAGCAACACCAGAATGTTTCCTTCCTGCCCTCCTTACAGGATTAGGCCAGTCATTTCTTCTAACAACCGGTTCTCTGAACTGCTTAGAATGTTAACAACCGGTTCTAGAGAATAGGTGCCAAGTGATAGAATCCCACCCCTGCCCCTAGTCCTTTTTTTCATCAGATTAGACTTCTTTCTGAAGTCTGTAAAATGAGGGTCCAAATTGTTGGGAACAATATGCTGACTCTATAAACTGCTTAGAGAGAGCCGTAAAACACTGTGAAGTGGTATATAAGTCTAAGGGATATTGCTATATCCAAGCATGAATAGTAACTTCAGTGCAGATTAAACGTCTCTATTCTTGTTCCTACTTCACTTCCTGGATTATTCATTATTATCAACACTACCTAACAGTGTTAGATAGCAGTCTTTTGATATCTCAGGGGTTACCACAAAGAAGAGGGAGTCAAGCTATTCTCCAAAGCACCTGAAGGCAGGACAAGAAGTGATGGGTGGAAACTAATCAAGGAGAGAAGCAACCTAGAACTAAGGAGAAATTTCCTGACAGTGAGAACAATTAATCAGTGGAACAACTTGCCTCCAGAAGTTGTGAATGCTCCACTGGAAGTTTTAAAGAAAAAAAACGGATAAACATTTGTCTGAAGCGGTGTAGGGTTTCCTGCCTAGGCAGGGGTTGGACTAGAAGACCTTCAAGGTCCCTTCCAACTTCTGTTCTGTTCTGTTCTATTCTAATATTCTATTCTTTCTCTTCTTCTTCTTCTTCTTCTTCTTCTTCTTCTTCTTCTTCTTCTTCTTCTTCTTCTTCTTCTTCTTCTTCTTCTTCTTCTTCTTTCTTCTTCCTCTTCCTCTTCTTCTTCTTCTTCCATTCTATTCCCTATTCTATTTCCTGTTCTGTTCTGTTCTATTCTGTTTCCTATTCTATTTCCTGTTCTGTTCTATTTTCCTATTCTATTTTCCTATTCTATTTCCTGTTCTGTTCTGTTCTGTTCTACTATACTCTACTCTATTATTCTATTCTATTCTATTCTATTCTATTCTATTCTATTCTATTCTATTCTATTCTATTCTATTCTATTCTATTCTATTCTACTCTACTCTACTCTACTCTACTCTACTCTATTCTATCGTCTCCAAATTCCTGCATTATCTACATATTTAAGAGGCCTGGGGATTTAGCAGCAGCCAAATTTGTACAACATCCTTGTGGCTTTATATATCTTGCATAGTTCTGCTTTTAAATTTTTGTTTTTTAAATCTCCATCCTCAAACAAAATGCAACAAAAGCCAAATCATTTGAGATGTCACTATAAGGAACCAAATTACAGATGTTTTTTGACTTATAACAATTCATTCAGTGATCAGTCGAAGTTACGGCACTGAAAAAAGGGTGACTTAAGACCCTTTTTCACACTGTTGCAGCATTGCCATGGTCACATGATCAAAATTCAGACGCTTGGCAACTGGTTCCTATTTACAATGGTGTTCGCAGAGTCATGCGATTCCCCTCTTGCAACAGGCAAAATCAATGGAGAATCCTGACTCGCTTAACAACTGTGTTGCTAATCGAACAACTGCAGTGATTTGCTTAACAACGGTGGCAAGGGAAGTCGTAAAATGGGGCAAAACTCACTTAACAAATGTCTCGCTTAGCAACGGACATTTTTCAGGTCCATTGTGGTCGTAAGTCAAAGGCTATCTCTAGCCAATATCGGCATAAGCTCGGTGCTAACGTGCAAAATTACTTTTTTCGCCCTGTGTTTTTTTTCCAGCCCGAGCAAATTTTCCGATCGGAATTATTTGAACCAAATGAACCGAGAAAGCTGTGGGAGGATGTGGAATTAAAGGCATTAAATGCATCTTTTTTAACATTTCGGAGATCGGATTTAAAAAAAAAACGGTGGACTTTTGAGATCTGAGAGACTCAAAACATGCCTTTTGTTTCTGAAGAACCTTCCTGTTTCAAGACTCCTTTTGTTTTTGAATAGGCAGCCAGGTTTTATATTTGGAAGAAGAGGGAGATATTTAAAGGCAGTTCAGGAAGCAAAAACCCAGCAGACACGACACTAAACGAAGGCCGGGAAGAAAGAGACCAGGAACAAAGCAGGGAAAAGATTAATGGTTATTTGAAAGTCAAGGACTTCTATCCTTTGATGATAAAATCCAGAATAACTACTGAGCAGGAGTTGATCTCTTGATCCTGATGAATCTGGAACTCCTGCAAGGTTTGTGTCTGTCTGTCTGTCTCTCTCTCTCTTTTATTTATTTCTCTCTCTCTCTCTCTCTCTCTCACACACACACACACACGCTCAGAGGGTTATATAAACTTTCCAGATTTGTAAACAGATTTCCAAGCGCTCTTATTGCTCAGAATGTAAAAACATTAAGAGGGAAATTGATGTTTGTGCTCCCAACAAAGTCCAAGGAATGTAAACCCATTTCCTGTGTCTGCTTCTCCATCTTCCTCGAGCATTATAAATACGGCTTTAGAGAACAGGCAGTTTCTTAGGTAAGAAGATAAACTTGGCTTGCAAGATGGTTATGACACTAAAAATACCGAAGGTGGTTTTGGAAGAATGGAATCAGAAAAGAGTAACCACAGTATCAACAACTTCAGTAGAGGGGTCTGCTTCTGTGGATAGATTATGTCTAGAGAAGATGTTATTGAGGACATAGAACAAATTTTATTTGACAAAATAGAGATGGTACTGAAAATGGATTTATGTCAGACAGGCCAGGAGAATGACTTAGAAAAGGACGTTTCGCTGGTTCTACAAAAGAAACTGGCTCAGGTTCCCAAATGTAAAAAGGCAAATACAAATGAGAAACCAAGCAAGCAATCTGGGTAATCTTTTTTCCCTACTGGATTTTCAAAAGAGGATTGTTAAAGCCTTGAAGAACTCTGCAATTCTTAAATAAAATTCCCAATAAATAAATAAAAGGGGATACGGTATAGAACAACTTCAATCACTAGTTTTGGAGGGCATCTGCTGCCTCTTGACGGTTTCTTTTGCTTGGCTCTTTAACCATGGTTAAAGGTGCGTCCTTCAAAAGACTATTGTTGTTGGTTAACACTAATTCAATTTGAACTCAACAGATACCCCCGGGCTTGGCTTCTGAGTCCTTACCTCGGCCTCCTTCTGCTGAAGGATCCTATCTTTGTCCATGACTTCTTCTTCCGCAGGCCTGTGAAATATAAGATGGACCACAGAATTAAAGGCAAAGAATAAGAATTATCTCAGTTGGACCAAATTGAAGATTCCCTGTACCATAGACTTTTTCCTCCTGTAAAACCTGGCAGGGAAAGAGAACTATTGAAAACTCAAGATTCGCTTTTCTCGCCATGTACGTGTATACATCCAACATTAGACTGTGTTGTTTTGCTGTATTACATAATATATGTGGGTATTTGCATAACTTTGTATTTATTTATTTAGTCATGTTTATGTAGTGTATATTGGAGGTGAAGAGCCATATGCAACGAAATTTCCTTTTAATTTATGCCGATTACTGTACATTCAAAGTGACAATAAAACTATTCCATTCTATTCTATTCCATTCCATTCTATTCTAATTTCTATTTCTATTCTATTCTCTCTTTCATGTGTATCTTTTAATGCACAAAGGCAAGAACTACACCCACACCTACGGGCTCAGTCCTTTAATTAAAATATATATTTCTGTACATGCTCTACATGTGTCAAAAGAGAAAGCAAAGGACTTTGTCACTAGTAAGGTGCAATGCAAAACAAAATAAAAAATATCAAAGAACCACCATCCACATACTGATCAGGTAAGATCAAATTAGAAAAGAGCCCGTAGGTATAGATTTTTTCCCCAGAATTCTTTGTAAAACAAGGTGGCAAAATTAAAAATATGAGAGGAGGAGGAGGAGAGAATGAGCTGGATAAACGGTCTGATTTTAGAATCTGGTGGTGTCTTGAAGACATATCCTGAATAAGCCGGAAAAAAAGAAAAAGGTTATGCAAGGATACATTTGTCAGTTTTTAAAGTGTCAGGAGATTCATTGGTGCTGGACTGTCAAAACGCTGAAGCATCTACACCTCTGAAAATAGCCTGCTCTATGACAGCCTTCTGAATTTATAAGTCGTGGTCTTTGTTCTCACACATAGGGACAATCTCTTATTAAATGGTATTTCACGCATCCCTCCTAGCTGGAATCGCGATCTCTGGGGAGCCCCCGCCATCCCAATCCTTATTTTTGCTGAATCTATAAATAAAAGGTAAAGGGTTCACCTGTCCAGTCATTTCTGCCTCTAGGGGGCAGTGCTCATCTCCCTTTCTTAGCCTTAGACCCCGGATGTCAAACTCAAGGCCCACGGGGTCAAATCTGGCCTGCGGGGTGCTTAAATCCAGCCCACGGGGCGAGCCTGAAATAACGTGAGACCGGCCCGCGGTGCCTCTGGCAGCCAAAATGGGGGGGGGGGGGGGCTGTGTGAGGCCCCCTCCAACCCATTTTCAGCCTGGAGAGGCCAAAATGGGGTGCTGGAGAGCCTCGCATGACACACATCCCCTCACACCCCATTCTGGCTGGCAAAGTGCTGCAGGAGGCATCCATCCCATCCTCCTCATCTCCTCCCCCCCTGACCCCACCGGCCTGGCCCACGGAGAACCACAATGCTGAGCCAGCCCTCGAAGAAATCCAGTTTGACACCCCTGCCTTAGACCATGGTCAGAGGATCCAGCATCAGAGGTGGTATTCAGCTGGTTCTGACCAGTTCTGGAGAACCAGTAGCGGAAATTTTGAGTCGTTTGGAGAACCGGCCAATGCCGCCTCTGACTGGCCCCGCCAACCCCATCTATTCTCCGCCTCCAGAGTCCCAGCTGATCGGCTGGGTCTCCTTTGGTTGCCCTGCACAGGAGAACGGAGCTGGAAAGCAGGCTAGTGGGGTGGGAGGGAAGGGGGATTTTACAGGATATCCTTCCCCTGCCACGCCCACCAAGCCACGCCCACAGAACCGATAGTAAAAAAATTTGAATCCCACCACTGGTCAGCACGATTATACGCCGACAGGCAATAGAATCCTGTTACCTTCCCACTTATTTAATGACAGGCAGTCTTTGACTTACAACCATTGATTTAGTGACCATTCAAAGTTACAACGGAACAAAAAAAAAAGTGACTTATGACCATTTTTCACACATGACCTTGGCAGAATCCCCATGATCACCTGGTCAGAATTTGGATGCTTGGCAACTGGCTCGTATTTATGATGGTCACAGTGTCCCTGGGGGGGTCACGTGATTACCTTCTGCGACCATCTGACCAGCAAAGTCAACAGGAAAGCTGGATTCACTTAACAACCATGTGACTCACTTAACAATTGCCGTGGTTCACTTAACCACTGTGGCAAAGAACGGTTGTAAAATGGGGGCAAGACTCACTTAGCGGCTGTCTCCCTGAGCAGCAGAACTTTGGGGCTCAACGATGGTCATAATTCAAGGATTACTTCTCCTCGTATCTGCATGCTTTCGAACTGCTGGGAGCAGTTGGTAGGAGCTGGGGGCGAGAACGGGAGCTCACCCCATCACCCGTGCTTGGGTCTTGAACTGCCCACCTTCCGGTCTACAAGCCTAGCATCGTAACCACTTGTTGTGGTTAGCCAGCAGCAGGTGTGGATGGCTGAAGGGAGCGAGGACTCAGATGAGGGGCCGGGACCATTAGGGAGTGAACTGCTGCCTTCAGAGATTGTGGGGGCTGGCCGCAGCGATGAGGTTCCCGAGGAGCCTGTGCCAAGTGTGCATGTGCTCAGGATTACTTGCAGGAAAGAGCAGCTGCAGCAGCATGGACGACTCGGGAGTAAGGCTGCAAGGTAATGGCCCCTCCTTCAAGAAGATAAAAGCCAGCTGTGAAGTGAACGTTCTTTGCAGGAAGCAAAGACATTTTGAAACTCAGCCTCGTGGACATTGCAGTATCTCAAGTTGGTATTTGAAGACTCTTGTGTTGTAAAATATTTCTTATCTGTGATTCTTGGCAGCCTCGCACAGTTTTGGCAAGGTTTGTGCTTATCAAAGTTAATTAGTTTGCAGCAGCCTTTTAACCAGGGATTTGTAAGAATCATTAAAAGGTTTCTGTTCCCTTTGGTTCGTGTTTGTTTTATTGGAAAAGGGTTTGGGTCAGAACACCACTAGGCCGTTGTGTCACTTGAATCTATAGCTAGTTTCTGTTAATCAAGCCTCCCAAGGGGTCATTTCAAAGGAAATTGATGCCCTTTTTTTGCAGGTTGCCTAGTTGGGAAACTTTACAAGGGAGATTGGAAGTTGCAGCCAAACGTAGGAAAGCAACGAGACGCAAAGAAAGAACTTACTTGCCAGTCCTTTTTAATCTCTCCGACCGGAAGTTTTCGTAATGCAAATCCTGGGTTACTTCTTGGAGATCTTGCATGTGTGTCCTGAGACAAGAAACACAACAGGGGCTGGTCAGAATGGACATTAATCAATGGTATGTCTTCCATATGGCTTCTTTAAAAAGCTTTTCTGCAGACCGGACAACGCGGTTAGCAACAAACAGGACAAAATCTTCAAAGTGTAGCATGAAAATTGTCCAGTAGAGGGAACGCTTGGATTGGAATTTATTTTGTTTTCCAAAGACACAAAGTGGGATTAAGAATAAACAGCCAGGAATTTCTCACTCTGTCTGTCTCTCTGTATCCATTCATCCATATCCATCTATTCATATTTATCAGAATATCCATTTCTTTCTTTTTCTTTCTTTTCCTTTCTTTCTACCCATCTATATCTACCATCCATATCTATATCTATATTTATATCTATATCTACCTACCCATCCATCCCTCCATCCCTATTTATCATATCTATTTCATATTTCTCCATATCTGCTTGCCTGCCTGCCTGCCTATCTATCATCTATCTATCTATCTATCTATCTATCTATCTATCTATCTATCTATCTATCTATCTACCTACCTACCTACCTACCTACCTACCTACAATTTATATTATTCCTATCTCTCGTCTATCTATTCTATCTATCTATCTATCCATCCATCTATTCATCCATCCATCATCTACCTACCTATAATACATGCATATCTATACATCCCTCTCTCTCTAGCTTATCATCCATCTCTGTCATCCATCCGCCCATCCATCTAGTATCTCATCTCTTATGTATTTTATCCATCTTATCTGTCATCCCTATCTTTCAGCCTGTCAGCCCATCCATCCATATCTATACATCCATCCAACCATCCCTATTGATCCATTTCCCTCTTTCTCTCTCTCGTCTCAGTGACGCCCGTGGGATTTCGCTAGCTGACACACTCCACAGGGCTTGCCAAAGGCGGCACGCCACTTACACCAGCATCGTGCGCAACTTGAGGAAGTCGTTGTGTTCGGGGTTCTCCACTTCCACCACCCCCCAGGGGTAGAGGCGACCTCGGATCTTTTTCCCCTTCACTTCGATCAGCTGGTTGGACCCGATCACAGCGAAAGGAACACTGGCCTGGAGGAGTCAAGAGGAGGAAGAATGCCACGTCACGCGCCATATTGGAAAGCCGAGAGACCATCAGTTATCCCGTTGATCTTATTCTTCTTGCTGTGCTCCTTGGCCTTTATTTTATTGTCCAGTTGCTTTACTTCGGTTCTGCTTACATTCCTTTCCTTTTCTTCCTTTGTATCACAGGTCATCCTCAACTTATGTGTCAGGGCTCTGGCAATCCACCCCCATTCAAATCATAAGTCTCTAGCTGCATCTCTCAGAGTAAACATTTTTGATTTATTAGGAGTGACCATGTTGGCGTTACCTGGGTGCGCCCAACTCTAACACACATCATTCATTTCACCTTTGACCTTGGTTTTCCCCCCTCCCCACCTCCTGGATGTATATTCTCCACTGGGACACATCCATAGTCAAGAGTCATCCATCATGCTCTCCAGTAATAATCTTGCGCACCAACAGCTTCGGCTGCCTAGCAATTATCTGAAGCATTTAAGGAATGCCCTACTTTCCCCCCCCCTCCCTTTCTGCTGGCAACTAAAAAGACTAAATAAGTATTTTTAGTTGGTCCCTGAGCAAATGTTCGTAAGGTCAACTAAAAAGACTAATTTAGTCTTTTTAGTTGACATTACGAACATTTGCTCAGGGACCGTTCCAAGTTTCAATGGCACTGAAAAAACCCCACTTAGGACCGTTTTTTTACACTTACGACCGTCGCAGCATTCCTCGTGGTCACGTGATCAAAATTCAGATGCTCAGCAACCGGCTCATGTTTATGACGGTTGCAGTGTCCCGTTGGGGCAAGAAAGGTCATAAAATGGGGCAAAAATCATTTAACCATTGCCTTGCTTAGTCACAAAAATGCCAGGCTCCATTGTCATCATACGTCAAGGGCGGTCTATATCAGGGGTGTCCAACCTTGGCAACTTTAAGACTTGTGGACTTCAACTCCCAGCTTTGCTGGCTGAGGAATTCTGGGAGTTGAAGTCCACAAGTCTTAAAGTTGCCAAGGTTGGACACCCCTGGTCTATATTGTAAGCCATATAGAGTAGGCCCAGGGCGAGATAAGCCGCAAATAAACTTAACAAATAAATGATACATACATAAATACACGGGGGTGAAAGCTGGCAGATTTAGAAGCCCTTTTTCCTGCATGTGAAAAACCACCACTCGTACTTCCAGAAGCCCACGATTTGACCCCACAAACAGCAAAAATTTGCTCCGCCTTCAGCAAGGCACCCTTTTGGCGAAAAGCATCCGGGAACTTAACGTTCTTAAGATGCAGATTTTTATCTAGAAAGAATCCAAGGGCGTAACGCTGAACCATTCATTAGTTTTAGCAACCTTTCTCCGTTACCAGCATCTTCTTTCTTTTAACAACCCCCATCATCCTTTGCAAGGTTGGAGTCTGGGCAACTGACACAGAGGTAGCAGAGTATTTACTGGCCGGATGCCCTTCCTGTCGCTAATACAGAGTTTTTTGTTCAGCAGATATATTCTCATTGTGCCCGGAGAGAGAAATATCTGCCTCTACCTAGGATCGAACTCACAGCCTCCTGATTGTGAGGCGGGAGCTGCACCTCTAGGCCACCGCACCACTCCCTTTCTATGTTATCATGGTGCTGGGGGGGGAAAAAGGTGGGAGGACTTACGACTGGTGTCTGTGAAGATTCTCAGTCATCCAGGTCATGGTTGCCCCAAAGGTGCTTTTTTTTCAAGAGGCAACTGGATTTTCTGGTTTTCAAGGCCTTCAAGAAACAGCCCAGTTGACTTTAAAAAAAAAAAAAAAAAAAAGCACCTTTGGGACTTATGACTGGTCCTCCTCTTTGGGTCGTAAGTTGAGGACTATCTATAACGACACAGTTGCATCAGTTTACCTTCAGGACCCTTGTCTGTTCTTTGAACTCTTCGTCCTCGTCGGAATCGGCATCAGGCAGCTGGTAAATCCGGATGCCATGCTCAGATATTTCATCTAACACCTGCCAATGTCAAAAAGAAAGAAAAAGAAAGGAAAGGAAAGGAAAGGAAAGGAAAGGAAAGGAAAGGAAAGGAAAGGAAAGGAAAGGAAAGGAAAGGAAGGAAGGAAGGAAGGAAGGAAGGAAGGAAGGAAGGAAGGAAGGAAGGAAGGAAAAAGAAGGAAAGGAAGGAAGGAAGGAAAGAAAGAAAAAGAAGGAAAGGAAGGAAGGAAAGAAAGAAGGAAGGAAGAAAGAAGGAAGGAAAAAGAAAGGGAAGGAAGGAAGGAAGGAAAAGAAGGAAAGGAAGGAAGGATGGAAGGAAAAGAAAGAAAAGAAAAGAAGGAAGGAAGGAAGGAAGAAAAGGAAAGGAAGGAAAGAAAGGAAAGGAAGGAAAGAAAGGAAGAAAGGAAGGGAAAGGAAAAAAAGAAAAAGAGATAGAAAAGGAAAGAAAAGGAAAGAAGGAAGGAAGGAAGGAAGGAAAAAGAAAGAAAGAAAGAAAATAAGAAAGAAAGAAATGAGAGCCAATATTTTCCATTCTAGACAAAGTGTCCGCAGCCTCTAATTGTATTTGCACAATGGCTAAACTTTAAATGGTTTAGTTGTGATGGAAAGCGAAAATCATTTCTCTATGGTGGGTTTCTTTTTCTTCTTTAATATATATTTTGTTTCCTATTTTTCTTTTCTGTGTTTTCTTTTCTGTGCTCTCTCTCCTGGGTATTCTTTTATTTTTTTTCCCCAGCTGGTATGGGTTTTGATCTCTTTAACTGGCATGTTTAATATTGTTATTAGAAAATAAAAAGAAACAAAGTCCGGGTTCGTTTAGAGATGCCTTGTTCAGGGCCTATTTGTCCCCTTTTCCTAATCACCATTTTGTTCATATTTTTCTAAAACAAAAAGGGTTTACCTGTTAAAATGGGCTTTGCTGGCAGCTTAAAACTGGCTTTTTAACCCCCTCAACTTCAAGAACTTTTAAGTCTCTTTAGCAGTTCAGTTTCAGAAGCAAGATCAAAATACACAATTAGCACCGTTACAAACAACATCCGAGCTATTTAAAAAAATGGTATACAGTTTTGGTTAATCAATGCTATCTAAGCTTATTATCTCATTAAGCAAGGAACTTTAGATTAACAGAGTTGGAAGGGACCTTGTGGGTCATCTAGTCCAACCCCGTGCCCAAGCAAGAGACTCTACACCATTTCTGACATTTGGCAGTGCAGTCTCTTCTTGAAAGCCTCCAGTATTTGAGTGCATTTCTCTAGTTGGATAGACCCCTGTGCACCTTTCCTGGTTTACTTGAACCATGGTTCCCAGAACAATTTATTTAAAACCCAATTTTTAGTTAAAGCCAAACCACAAGTCCTTCTTAATTTCCCATCACCGTAGGGTGTCCAGATTCATTTGCCAGGTTTCGTAACGAGACATATATCCCCACTCCAAATAGGATCACTGTCTCTCCACTCAAGCTCTGCTGATTCTCTTAGGCAAAATAATAATAATAATAATAAAGAACAGAATGTCCAGGCCTAATCCATCCAAACACAAACGGACACGAATTTTGCAAATCTGGCAGGCTAGGATTCCAAGAATTAGCAACGGCACACAGTAGTTTTAATAATAGGTTGCAAGAGAAAAAGACCCTCCCAGGAACAGCCTAACAGGAGTGGACTGGCCAACATTGGCTAGTTTGCTGTTTGTCAATGATGGGGAATTAAGAAAGCCCAATTTCTCTGGGCGATAAACTTGGTGATAAACTGTAAAACCAAAACAATGGCGGGAAAACCAGCAAGGGTGCCTGAATAATAGATCACAGCTGTTCAGCCAAGCGCTTTCCTGAAAGGAAAAAAGAAAGAAAGAAAGGAAGAATTGCAAGGAAAACAAACTGCATTTCATACTCCCCAACAATAAAACTGCATTTTGTTTCTTCAGACATCAGTTAATGAGTCCCTAGAGGCTCCGTGCCTCTTAAAGATTAGCTTCCCAGGGAAAAAGAAGAAAAAGAAGTCAAAATGCAAACTTTCCCTTCACGCATTCTTTTTGTGAACTTCCTCGAGAAATCGCCGCTGTGTGGCTTTGTGAATCGGGCACGCATTGGTTCCCGCTTGAGAGGCTCAGATTTTATTTTATTTTTTAAGAAAAGGGAAGAAAAAGAAGATTCAATTCCACTAAGTCAAAACAGGAATTCCTTCAGGATGGGCTTCCTTAACAGAAAGACCCACCATTCACGTTTCTGCTTATTCAATATTTTTTTTAAAAAAATAGAAGGGGAAAAAAAAAACACCTTAATCCTTACTTTAGATGGATTGCCAAATGGCAGAAACATCCACAACCCAAAAACCTTCGAAGTTGTGCCAAGAAAGGCAAATTTTGATCCCCTGCTTTGATTAGAGAATTTGCACTTAAGAGATGTTTGCAGGAAGAAAAATATACAGTAGCTGAAATTTCAAAGTTTTGGATCAACATGAAACATTCTGCCTTATAAAGCCACTATTGTAGGGGAATATTATTTTTAAAGGCTGATTCAAATGGACCAAAATTCAAACAATGGGCTAGATGTTTATTTGCCCTTTTATTGCTCTATATAGAGCCAGGGCTTTTGTTAAACTATCTGTGAACATTTAATGCAAAAATAAGCACAGAAGATTTACAAGCTGGTAACGCCGAGGCAAAAGGAGGGGAAACCAATTAAGCAACTGTGGTTTTCTGGAGGGCAAGATGCTCAAAGAAAGAGTTTTAAAGCTCTCCATTTCTTTAAATGTAAAAAAAGGAGACTTAATTCAATGTTTTTCATCAACCTTAGCAACATTGTGCAGACTTTAACTCCCAGAATTCCCCAACCAGCCTGTTTTAAGATGGGTGGGCTTCACCTCCCAGAATTCCCCAGAAAAATTGATGCATTACCCTTCTCTTCAGTCGTTCCCTTTCCTTCAAAGTTAAAGTATCTGCCTTCGCTATGACAGGAACAATATTCACTTTTCCATGAATTGCCTTCATGAATTCCACATCCAAAGGTTTCAGTCTGGAAAATGATGAATTAAAAAGAAAAAGTTATACGACGACAACAAACAATGCACTGGCTGCTTTCACCTAACATCCATCCCTTTTTTTTGGTGATGCCCTTGCTTTGCCTTTGCGGCTCGTTGGTAGCAAAGTTTCTTATCACCTTGAACTGGAAAACCAATTAAAACTACACAGGGTCTCAAAACAAGTTTCATCTTGTTTAAAAGAAATCGAAAAGCCAACACTTTGCGCCAAGTTCAGAAAAAAAAATAGTTCTAATTCTTCTGGTTACTCTACCCAACAGCCATGAAAATCTCCCCTCAGATTCAAAGCTTATTTTAACATTGAGGAAACTACATCTCAACCAGTACTTCAACGGAAAAGGATCCTGCGAAATTTAAAACTCTTTCACAAACACCATTTCTTGAAGAACTCAGAAAAGTTCCGTTTTGTACAAGACTTTGCATGCTTTAAGCCTGGGCTATATAAAGTGGTTTAATTTCTTGTATTAAGGAATGGGTTTTCCTGCTTGGCGACAATTTTAAGAGGTACCCTTCTGAAACGGAGGCGAAACCAAGGTGAGAAATATATCCAAAGATGATTTTAATTAAATTGGCTATTCAATTAAAGGCCCTTGCAGAAAGTTTATTCAGTGAGGCTTAGGAATGAGACTTTTATCCTGGGATATTAAAACAAAAAAACAAAAACCTTAATACTTACCCATGTCCAAAAGGGGAAATGAAATAAAAGCAGCAATGGACTCGGTTGTCTACAATATGGCGTCTATTCAAACCACTCTCATCGTGAAGGTATCTTTCAAACTGATTGTCGATATAATGGATGATGGTTTTGAAACTGGGTCAAGAAGAGAGAGAGAGAGAGGGAAGACAGAATTTTTACAATGCCAGTACTTTGGGTGTGCTTCTAGTCTGAACTACCTCTCAAAGCTGACCCAGAAGGTGATTGTGGTGACTTAGGGTAACCACAAGCCATTGTGGACTTTCTGTGAGTGAAATACAACCACAGACTGTTAACAATGAGCTTTGAAGTTTAATTTGGCTGCTGGTTTTACCAGTTAACTTATGTTTCCGTATAGTAGACTAGCTCTATGCCCGTGCTTCGTTACGAAGCTATATGATCGGGCTTAGTTTTTGGGGAGGGAAATAAGGGGGGGAAATTGTGCCTCTGCCTACCAGCATCCTGTCAGTGTGTGAAAGAGTTGAGGGCTGTTTGGAAACTGAAACATGGACACTGAAACAGTATTTGCGGTGTGAGCAAGGAGACAGCAAGGAGCCTGGGTGTGGCTTAGCTCAACTGTTCTGTACTAAAGCTGCTTGGTGCTGTGAAACTAAAAGTGAAACTCCTCTGCTTGTATTTTGCATTTGGAAGAGATTTCTTTTCAGGTGGGGAGGGGGAGTAGAACTCCTTAGCATCAGAGCATGTTAATAATAATAATATACCAATACTAATGCTCTGATGGTCATTTTGAAAAATCCTTTCTTAGTGAGCACCTAGAAGCCAAGAGGAACATACATGCCAAATGTCAAGTTTGTAGGCTTTACGGTTCTGGAGATTTTGTGGTGATGCCTGAGTGATATTTCATTTTTTAATATACTGTATATAGAGGAGGAGGAGGAGGAGGAAGAAGAAGGAAGAGGAGAAGGAGGAGGAAGAGAAGGAGATAGAGGCCAGGCTAAGCAGGTTGGGTAAACAGTATTGTAGAAATGGGTGCCTCCTTTACAAGGGGAAGAGGAGCTATTATCTTCAAAATATATTTATCAGTATTCAAGGGGGGATCATTTATGTATATATTGTTTTGGGTATTTTTAAAATGCACATTTTTTTGTGTAGCCATACCTAGCTTTTTTGCTTTTGTGTTGCTTTCTCTTCTTTCCCCCCTTTTTTGGAGTTTTTTATTTTAATGTTTTGAATAAAATAAAATAGAGATACAAAAGAAACTGACACACAAATGACCCATTTTTTTTTCATAAGCTTCTCTTGTGCTCTGAAATTTCGGGGGAAGGTAATTTTCAAGGAATCTTCCATTGTTCCTCTTAAGGGTACCTGGCTCTGTGACTGGGGAAGCACCTGCCTTTAAGTGGGACACCAGCCTTCATGAGAGGAGGTCATTATATCCTGTTGTCCGCGTTACAACAGCAAAAGGGAGCTGACTTTCTTTTTTTAGTTGGGGGAAAAACAAAACGGCACGCATCTAACATCAGGGAGATAGATCAAGTCTTCGTAGCCAGAGGAAGTTTGGACACATCATTCATGCTCAAAGCCGCTTCGCAAGAGAGGTTTTTATGAATGGGCAATTCATCCTGAACAAATGATGGCCAATACAGCCTGTCAGCTAGCGTTCCAAGCT
Source organism: Notechis scutatus (assembly GCF_049901735.1). Classification (NCBI taxonomy): domain Eukaryota; kingdom Metazoa; phylum Chordata; class Lepidosauria; order Squamata; family Elapidae; genus Notechis; species Notechis scutatus. The sequence continues at coordinate 7,219,468 of NC_142021.1, read as the reverse complement.
ATGCGCCCATAGAAGACAAAACTCTAGTTCCTCAAAGAAAAAGCTTATTGGATACATCATATGGGCACACACCGGTGAAAGCCAACTCTGAGGTTTCCCGTGGCTTTTGCCTAAATAAGTAAAAGTTTTCCCTTTCCCTCGACAAGTCATTGGTCACGCTGTCCAATCCAGGTGCTGGCTGGTTGCTGGGTTACTGCCTCCTCCTCTGGCCAGCCACTTGTGAGAATGTCCTTGGTTCCCACAGGAAAACTTTATTGTTTTGGCTACGGAGCCCCATCTAGCTATTTTACCGCCCCTCCTCCCACTCCTGTGTGGCAACCCTGAAACCTCCAAGGTGACCTCAGCCAGGCTCACTTCAGGGTTGACACTGCCTTGAGTTACAACAGTTCGTTTAATGACGGTTCAAATGGCACTGAAAAAAGTGACCATTTTTTTCACACTTTCAACCGTTGTAGCGTCCCCATGGTCATGGGATTAATCTTCAGATGCTTGGCAACTGACTCATATTTATGATGGTTGCCCTGTCCTTTTGGGACCTTCTGATAACCAAAATCAATGGGGAAGCTAGATTCACCAAACAACCGTATTTCTAACAACTGCAGTGATTCACTTAACGACTATAGCAAGGGAGGTTGTAAAATGGAGCAAAATTAACCTAACCATTGTCTCACTTAACAACATAGATCTGGGGCTCAATTGCAGTAGTAAGTCGAGGACTACCTATATACGTATCCCAGGATAATGTTGCAGGATCCAATCTGGGTCGATCACCGGGAGCAGAGGTTTCATTTTTCCAAACTTTGGGATTCATGCCGGAGCTCATCCTCACAACACATCCCGGTGGGAGAGAAGTTCCTTAAGGATGAGGCTCCAGCACAAGTTCGAAACCTGGGAAGACGAAACTTTTGATGCTGGTGACCGACCCGGATTGGTTCCTGCACCATCCTCAATGCTGCAAGGAAAAAAAACCACTTTTATTTATTTATTTATTTTATTCATTATTTATTTGATTTGTCAATCGCTTACAAGCAGGGGTGGGATTCAAATTTTTTTAACAACCGGTTCTGTGGGCGTGGCTTAGTTGGTGGGTGTGGCTTGGTGGTCATGTGACTGGGTGGGCGTGGCTTGGGGTTATGTTATTGGCTGGGCGTGGCCAACTCAATATCACTCACATTGAGGCGCGCTTCTCCTCGCCTGGCCTCTCATGACTGTGGGGATGCTGCAACAGTCGTAAGTGTGAAAAATGGTCATGTCACTTCTTTCAGTGCCATTGTAACTTTGAATGGTCACTCCACACAAGCAATAAATAAATAAATAGAAAAGAAACACCGCCTTCCTATTGGTTGGGGAGAAAAAGGAAAAGGAAGACTCCAGCAGACAGGGTATTTTTTTTTTTAACAAAATTATTGTTTCTACAAGACTTTGAATTCTCTGTTGCAAGTTCAACCCGCACGGCGTAACAACGGGCCTTAGGATGCCTTGTTGTTCCCACCCAATGTTTAGAGTCTCTCTCCCAGACCCCCAAAAAAAAGAAAAAAAGAAAAGCAGAATTCAGATCTACAGAACTTCAAGGAATCTTTCCAAAGAATAAACACGAGCAGCAGAATACAATCAACAGGAAATTCTTCTGACAACACAATGGCCCAGCTCCAGCCACTCAGAGATTCAAAGGAAAGGGTCAAGCGAGATTTACCGGCAACGAGAAGGCGACGTCATTGGAGACAGAGTGGAGAATGGCACAAGGAGTTCCAGAGATTGGTCAATTATTATTATTATTTTTTGTATTTTTCTTTGAAACTGGAGCGACACTTACCAGTTTTGGCTGTTAATGGCATCTCCATAGCCCGGAGTGTCCACGACCGTCAACCGCAGCTTGACCCCTCGCTCTTCAATTTCGACGGTTGAAGCTTCAATCTGAACCGTCCTTTCGATCTTTTCTATGGGGGGAGAGAGAGAGAGAGAGAGAGAAGAATGTTTAACCCCCAAAGTCCAGCTGCCTTTTGAAAAAGCACCTTTGGGACAACCGTGACCTGGATGACGGAGAATCTCCATAGATATTTAAAACCCAAGAACGCCATAGTTCTGCGTAGTTCTTAGTTACAATTCTGGGGTGATTTAAAAGGGCCCCACACTTAGAAGAGGCCAAGGTTGGGAAACCTGGGTGGAAAGGCTACCAAAAGGGACTTGGGACCTCCGCAAGGATGAGCGTTGGCCCTTTCAGCTTAAAGGAAGGAAGGTGAAACTGGAATCATATGAAATCATTTAGAATGGGTTGGACTAGAAGACCTCCAAGGTCCCTTCCAACTCTGTTATTCTATTCTATTCTATTCTATTCTATTCTATTCTATTCTATTCTATTCTATTCTATTCCTATTTCTTTTCTATCTTCTGTTCTATTTTTTATTCTTTATTCTATTCTTCTTCCATCTTTCCTTTTCCTCCTTCTCCTTCTCTTCTCTTCTTTATTTTTTCTATTCTATTCTATTCTATTCTGTTCTGTTCTGTTCTATTCTATTCTATTCTATTCTATTCTATTCTATTCTGTTCTGTTCTGTTCTGTTCTGTTCTGTTCTGTTCTGTTCTATTCTATTCTATTCTATTCTATTCTATTCTATTCTATTCTATTCTAACTCTATTATGTTCTATTCTATTCTATTCTATTCTATTCTGTTCTGTTCTGTTCTGTTCTGTTCTGTTCTGTTCTATTCTATTCTATTCTAACTCTATTTCTTTTCTATCTTCTTTTCTATTTTCTATTCTTTATTCTATTTTTCTTCCATCTTTCCTTCTCCTTTTTCTCCTCCTCATTCTATTCCATTCTTTATTCTTTATTCTCTATTTTACTCTACTCTACTCTATTCGTATTCTATGTTCTGTTCTATTTTCTATTCTCTATCCTATTCTCTGTTCCATTTCTATTCTACTCTACTCTATTCTATTAAAATTGTGTTTCTCAATCTTGGCAATTTTAAGAAGTGAGGCCTTCAATTCCCAGAATTTTCCATCCACATACTTCTGGGAAATGAAGTCGAGACATCTTAAAAATTGCTGAGATTGAGAAACGCCGAATTAGAAAAGAAAAACAAACAAACAAACAAAAAACACACAAATTACCTCCAGCTCCAGGGATGTAGCGTTCAGGATACAAATCCGTCAGGAACAAACTATTAATTAAAGTGGATTTGCCCAAACCGGATTCTCCTGTAAAGAAGAGGAATATGTAATCCCTGGGATAATCTTTCTACCCTTCCACGTTAAACGGCAGATTTGTCAAATCATCAAATTTCCTCCCCCCCCCCCTTGTTTTACAAGACAGCATTATCAAAAGGTCTTATAAAAGTCTTTTAAAAATAACCTAGAAAAGCAGGTCTGTGCCTAGCATTCCTTGTTCAAATTTTAAACCTGGTCAACCGATTTCTAGGAAATACAGGTAGTCTTCAATTTACGACCACAATTGAGCCCAAAATTTCCACTGCTAAGCGAGGCATTTGTGAAATATGTTTTGCCCCATTTAGCGACCTTTCTTGCCACAGCAAGAAAGTGGAAGTTTAAGCGAATCTGGATTCCTCGTTGACTTTTGCTTATCAGAAATTGCTTGTCACGTAACCCCGGGACGCTGCAACCGTCGTAAGTCTGAGTCAGGTGCCAAGCATCTGAATTTTGATCATGGGACCGTGGGAGATATCACAACGGTTGTTAAGTATGAAAAACGTCCATGAGTCACTTTTTTTCCCCCCAACGCTGTTGTAGCTTTGGTCGCTAAATGAACTGTTGTAAATCAAGGACTTCCTTGCGCCACAATGATTTCAATCACGTAATGCCGCTTATCCTTTCAAAGCATCATGGGGGAAAAAATATATATGGCAGCCTAAAGTAGCTGGAACCTGAGGAAGAGTGATGTCACTGTGATGTACCACTGAAATCCCTTTTCTAAACCCACTCCTTCCTAAATCCTGTGCCAAAACTGGACTGTGAACTCCGTGGCTTCTTTTTGTCACATTGCCGTTTCGACGCGCTTCTTTTGACTCAAAAGATTTGAGTCATTTCTCTAAAACAGGAAGGAATGTGCAAAAGCAGCAGGTCCCTCTTTGGCACAGAAGCTGAACGTCTCCTTTGCACATTCTTGTCAAATTGACTCAGATACAGCCATATTTATAATAAGCTTTTTGCGCTATCTGAAAAGCAGAAGCTGTTGAGAATAAGCTTGCTGGAGAACAGCCCAAACAGAAGAGAACAACACCATCTTTTCCTCTGACCCAGAATTACCACTGACACATCATCACAAAATCTCCACAACCGTCAAGCCTACAAACTTGACATTTGGCACGTATGTTCCACTTGGCTTCTAGGGGCTCACTAAGAAAGGGTTTTTCGAAATGACCATCAGAGCTATTAGTATTTCGTATAGTATTATTATTAACATGCTCTGATGCTAAGGAGTTCTACTCCCCCTCCCCACCTGAAAAGAAACCTGTTCCAAATGCAAAACACAAGCAGAGGAGTTTTAGTTTCAGTTTCACAGCAGAAACCAGCTTTAGTACAGAACAGTTGAGCTAAGTCCAGCTGGGCAGAGCAGGAGAAAGGTAGAACAAGGGAGAGGGAGTTCAGAGGAAGACCTCCTCCTCATCCTAGGGTACGCAGGGAGGAACAGAGAAGGGAGCAATGTGAGTTGCGTAGCTTATGGGGGAGGAAAGGGCCCTGATTCCCTTCCTTAGCCAAAGCTGGGAACACAGTGTATAAGAAAGGCAGGCTGTGTGCGGCAGGCTGCTGGGAGCAAATGTGACTTTATCTTGTGTTGTCGTGACTTATCCGTGTTCCTGGCATCTTCCCAACCATGTGAGTTTTGCCATGCCTTCAAGTCTGAAATTCTTGCTCCTGCCCTGCCAAACTAATTACTTCAGTTTGGCTTGATTGGACTTAAAGTGACAGTTTGTGTTTACCCTGTTTTGGACTGAATTTTCTGCAGCCAAAGGCTGTTCCCTTTAAGAATTTTTCTCTAGCCCAGAAGGTAATCTGGACATTGGGGGCAAAGTTGGAGACAATAAAGGGGCTCCTATTGATTATCTGACTGTGTTGCCTTTGTGCCATGCCCCGGGTCATCACAATAGTATAAACTAGCCATTTTTATAATAACAAATCTATCTAATTGGTAAAATCCAAAATCAAAGTTGCATTTTTTTTCCACCTCAAGCACAAAGTCCAGAAGTGGTTTCCAAGTCGAAATAAAAGCATTTGTATTTTTTTTTTCTTTAAGCAAAACAGTCAATTTAGCCATCTCTGCTAACTCCATCAGTTTTTGCAGCCATTCATCCATGGTAGGGGTCAAGGTGACCGCGTCTGAATGTTGACCGTGTGACCATGGGGATGCCCAATGGTTGTAAGTGTGAAAAACAACCACAAGTCACGTTGTAACTTTGAAACAGTCACTGAATGGACTGTTGTAAGTTAAGGACTACCTGCATTCGATAGTTTAAACTGCCACAGTTTTATTTTCAAAACGTGCATGATATGGAAAAAATTAAATCCACCTACCGACAACCATGAGGGTGAATTCAAACCCTTTCTTGACCGACTTCCGGTGGACTTGGTTGGGGAGATTGGCAAACCCCACATAGCCAGCAGAGTCAGAAAACTGGAATGAGAAACCAAGAACGAAAGCAGCAAATTGGGAGACAGAATTCATGAAAATGTGCCGACATTGGAAAGTTACAAGCTGGAGAGCACCTTCTTAAAAGTGGAACAGAACAGAGTAGAACAGACCAAGTGTGATTGGACATCCAACAAATTTGTCTTTGGTGCATAAGCTCTCATTGTACATAAAAGCTATGAGTGATAAACCATGATCATAGTCATCATAAACATACATTCATCATAAATCATAAGATACAACACTTAGTGATCGAATCAACATAAATCGTACCAGGAAACTAAAGAAAACAATAAAAATTGTAAAGATACAAGCAACAAAGTTATAGTCATAAGTAGAAAAGGAGATAGGTAATAGGAATGATGAGAAGAATAATAGTAATACAATCTTAGTAAATAGTTTGACAGTGTTGTGGGAATTAGTTGTTTAACAGAGTGATGGCATGCGGGGAAAACTCCTTGTGTCTAGTTGTTCTGCATGCAATACCCTATAGCAGGGGTCTTTAAACTTGACAGCTTTAAGACTTGTAGACTTCAACTCCCAGAATTCCTCCTCCTGTCATGTTAGCTCGGGAATTCTGGGAGTTGAAGTCCACAAGTCTTAAAATTTGCCAAGTTTGAAGACCCTTGCCCTATAGCATTGTTTTGAGGGTAGAAGTTGAAACAATTTATGTCCAGGATGTGAAGGGGGTCTGTCGATATTTTTACAGATATTTTCACATACAGGGACAATTAAGGAGAGTAAGCTCAGCCAAGCCTTTAGACCAGGGGTCGTTAAACTTGACAGCTTTAAGATTTGTGGACTTCAACTCCCAGAATTCCTGAGCTAACATGACTGGAGGAAGAATTCTGGGAGTTGAAGTCCACAAGTCTTAAAGCTGTCAAGTTTGAAGACCTCTGCTTTAGACCAGTGATCCTCAACCACTTTAAGGCCACTTTAAGAGGTGTGGACTTCATGCGTGGCTATGCTGGCTGGGGGATTTTGGGAGTTGAAGTCCACACCTCTTAAAGGCGCCAAGGTTGAGAAACGCTCCAGACCAAGTTACAACAGAAGTAATGTGATTCCTGTTTCCCTTTCCTGTCTGATACGCAAATGGGAAAAGATGAGGAACATGGTTTAGGAGACAATGTAAGAATTATACAGGGCCTCTGTGGACTCTCATTGCAAGGAAGTAGGGGTTAGTTCTACTTCCTGTCTTATTGCTTCTTGAGAATTTGGAAAAGCATTTAGTTTCACCCTGCAGGAAGCTTTCTACTCAACCCAAAACTGGATTGGCTGCACAACAACCATCATCCAAAGCATACCGTTCTTTTACTCGTTCATTGCCAGATAACAGTGGAGAAAACCAAGAAAAATCTTTTGTTAACTATCCTTTTGCTTGGAAATTCACACTGAAAAATTATGATTAAAGTGTTGTGCTGTAGAAGAGGGGAAAACTAGGATATTCAGTCGATTTTACACTAAATTCCTATCTCATCTTGACCTGCAGTTGTTATCCACTGTTTTCTGCAATGGATTCAGCAATTTATGGAGAAATTTTCTATATATTTTTTCTTCAGTCCACTGAACAGAAAATAAGCAGAGTAGAACAAATAAAGCTGGATGACTTCAAGTGGGTTATTTATTTAAACAACAATAATTCTCTAAAATTTATTCCAGCTGTTCTTTTCCCTACTTTCTGCCCCAAAGTGATTGCAAAACACAGCCTTTAAACCCTAAAACCCAAAATAAAACACTGAAAGCTAAGAATTGTTTTGATGGGCTACGTCCCAAGTTCTAACTCACCTTTACTTTTTCAGCTGACTGGGACATGTTCCTGCACACCAAATTTCTACAGCCTGGAGAGAGAGAAAAAATACAGAACATTTAGACACTAAACCTGAATCCTATTAATTCATCTTTCCATTTTATGATGCTGGAATCCAGAGAGACAAACATATTCATGTACACTGAATGTGTATTTTACTGAACTCAAATGAAAGTGAGGTACCAAAAAAGAAGGCAATGCATTTAGGGGTGAGTCATATGGAAATACATTATTAAATGACAAATATTTTTAAGTTTTTCATCCTAGCCTGCCCAAGAGGGTGTATTCCAGTGAGTGAGTCATGTTTGTGTTTAGTAACAACGAAGTACAAATTCAACACACTTTGGTACACCACAGAGGCTAGCTACATACAGAAAGAGAATTATTTAATCCATTTGGGCAGATTCATATGCATAGAATCATACAATTCTGTTTTATAAGCCATAAAAGAGACAATCACAAGAGTAAACCAAGAGAAAACAATTCAGATTGGTTTCCTGTTGATTAAAAATTGATGGTTCAAATTTTTAAGGAGCAAAGCAAGGATAACAAGTTACACTGACATATTCCAGCTTGTTTTAAAACCTTTCATCCTACTTTCCAGATTGGGTGGAAACTAACCAAGGAGAGAAGCAACTTAGAACTAAGGAGAAATTTCCTGACAGTTAGTTAGAACAATTAATCAGTGGAACAGAAGTTGCCTCTAAAAGTTGTGAATGCTCCAACACTAGAAGTTTTTAAGAAGAGATTGGATAACCATTTGTCTGAAGTGGTGTAGGGTTTCCTGCCTAGACAGGGGGTCGGACTAGAAGACCTCCAAGGTCCCTTCCAACTCTTGCTATTCTATTCTATATTGAAGCACCTCTTTCAAACAAAGGGAACAGCACTAGTATCCAAATGCTAATTTGGGATGCGAGCTGTCGACTGTTTATGCGTGGACGTGCATTAAGGACGTGCCTGGGCATCTTTTCTATATGAAATGGATTGTTTATTTAGACTACCTACAGCCGCTGAAGAGGAAAAGCACAAGACATTGCAGCGCTGTGGGATTTTTTTTTGTCACACAGCCTGAAAGGGAGGAAGTGACCTATAGAAAGACACCTGCGAGGCTCAACACAGATGCTTTCCTGTTCCAAGGAGGCAGGATGCAACCCGAAGCTGTAGAGTGGAGGTGGGGAAGGCCCAAGAGGTCAGGGAAATGCTGGCACTCCAGGAAAATGGATACATGGCGTGTGCTTTGCACATTTTTTCCAGCTTCCCCTATTGCCAAGCAGTGCACACACCATCTACAGTGACAACTGATCAAGAGGAGATACAACCTGGAAACAAGGAGAAATTTTCTGACAGTGAGAACGATTAACCCATGGAACAGAAGTTGCCTTTGGAAGTTGTGGGAGCTTCATCACTGGAGGCTTTCAAGAAGAGACTGGACTGCCATCTGCCAGAAATGGTGTAGGGTTTCCTGCCTAGGCAGGGGTTGGACTAGAACAGTGATCCCCAACCTTTTACGCGCGGCCCGGTACCGGCATCAGCTGGGCGCCGCGGCCGGTGCCGGCATCAGCTGGGTGCCGCCATCTTTTTTTGATGAAACGTGCTTCGGTGAGCTTTCTACCTGGAAAAGCTCACGAAAGCTTTTCATCAAAAAGATGGCGGCTTAACAAGCCACTGACCCGGTAGGACTTGTTCCGCGGACCGGGCGGTCCACGGACCGGTGGTTGGGGACCCCTGGACTAGAAGATCAAGGTCCCTTCCAACTCAGTTAATCTGAATCTATCTAAGATTATCATTGGCCTGGAGACTAAAACACATGATGAATGGTTGCAGGAATTGGGCCTGGCTAGTCTAGTGAAGAGAAGGACCAGGGGAGACAGGATAGCAGTCTACCAATATTTGAGGGGCTGCCACAGAGAGGAGGAAGGGGTCAAGCTATTTTCTAAAGCACCCGAAGACCAGACAAGGAACAATGGATGGAAACTGATCCAGGAGAGATTCAACCTGGAAATAAGAAAGAATTTTCTGACAGTGAGAACAATCAACCCATGGAATAGAAGTTGCCTTTGGAAGTTGTGGGAGCTTCATCCCTGGAGGCTTTCAAGAAGAGATTGGACTTCCCCTTCCACAGCCACACTCCCACTCCCTGTCAGCTGCTCAATCTCCCCCTCAGAATCAGACTCCAACAAGGGCATGACAATTACCTGTAACATCCTTTCAATCTGCAGAGCTTAATCCTGAATTTTAAGGATGAAAGAGATCCATAGTGGGACTTGACTTTGAGGCACCAAATTTTGCCCCAAATATTTCGGTTTTGCATCGAACGCTTTGTATCAAACGTTGCAGCCAATACTTTCGTATCCAAGGCTTCCATTTGTTGTATCGACTACTTCTCTTTTGTAATAAATGCTTTGAAACAAGTTTCCTCCCAAACAAGCAATTAAATGGGGCTTATTTGTCAAGCCCATTCCAGCATCTTTGGATCGATTAAGACAATTATTTTAGCGGCAACACATTTTCAATTGTCGCTTATCCCTGACCACCACCCACATACAAACACACACGCAGCAAAGCACCGCAGCTGAACAAACAGAGCTTTCAGTAGTCTTTGGATTTATTCCCAGATATTTTTTCCCGGAGGTCAGCTGGATAGTTAAGTCAGATTTGCTTAAGCCCTGAATGGTAGCCAACCCGAAGCCCTTTGCCTCCAAAAGTTCCTGACACCCATCACTGTGAGTTGTAGTAAAATATTTGTAATTTAATTAAGGAAATCTTTTGATCCAAAAAGACCGACAAGAAATTTACAGGGTTTTTTTTTTCCTCTGATACTTAAGTCATATTTATTAAGAATGGGAAGGAATCCATTAGGTCAAGCTTACTTGGCTAAAATTCTTCACCCTCCAATGACCAAAGGGTTTAAAACTTTTAAAGCCAAATTACAGACAGTTCTCAACCATTCGTTCAGTAGCTACTTGAAGTTACAATTAGTCCTCGGCTTACATTAGTTCATTTAGTGACTGATCAAAGTTACGACGGCACTGGAAAAAAGTGACTTAGGGCCTTTTTTTCAGAATTACTACCTTTGCTGCATCCCCGTGATTGTGTGATCAAAATTCAGACATGTCATCCCCTTTTGCGATCGTCTGACAAGCAAAGTCGATTCACTTAACAACCGTGTGACTAAGTTATCAACTGCAATGATTCACTTATCAATGGTGGCGAAAAGGGTCGTAAAGTGGGGCATAAGTCACTGCACAAATGTCTCACTTTACAACAAAAATTTTGGGCTCAACTGTGGTCGTATGCCTGTCTTTCTCTCTCTCTCTCTCTCTCTCTGTGTATGTGTGTTTATTAATATAAAATAGAAATAAAGACAATCGGAAAATGGGAAAAGAAAGGAAATAGAGGAGATAAGTGAGGGAAGGAGGGAAAGGAATTTTTTTAAAAAAGAAACAAAACAATGACGTAAGTTATGGGAACATAATAACGTTATAGTCTCAGCTTTTTATTTATGCCAAATAATAATCACCAGCCTTTTCTAAAGCAATAAAAAATAGCGTATGAATTCTAGAGTTTATCTCTATTATTTAGAGTTTTACTATAAACTATTCTAGAGTTTCTCTCTATTATTTAGAGTTTTACTATTTAGTTTATTTATTTATTTTATTATTTACTTTATCTTTATTGTTTAGTTTATCTTTATTATTTAGTTTATTTATTTATTTGGTTGAGTTTATTATTTACTTTATCTTTATTATTTAGAGTTCCCCAACCTTTCGGTGTTGCAACCCGACAAGGGAGACAGGATGGTTCCACGCCACGTGTGCCCATTGCTCGTGCAAATGGCCCATGCGTGCACGCACACACACACAGTCGCCGCTCACACAAGTGGGGATGCGTGCATGTATGCCTGTGCTCAGCCACCACTTCTGTGGCTTGGTTCTGAACGGTTCAAGGCCCAGTACCAGACCGCAGCCTGTAGACTGGGGACCCCTGAGATAAATGGAATACATGAACAAAATCAAGTGGCATGGATGATATGGAAGACATGGGTTCAGCAGGGGTGGGCTTCGAAAATTTTAGCAAGGGGTCCTCTGCCCTGGTGGCTGGGTGCGTGTGGCCATGGGTGTGCACCGCAGCGGGGGAGGTTGTTTTTTCCCTGGACTCCGGAGGCTTTCCTCTAGTGATGAAGCACCCACAACTTCTGGTGGCAAGGTGTTCCACAGGTTAATTGTCCTCACTGTTAGGAAATGGCTCCTTAATGCCAGGTTGCTTCTTTCCTTGGTTAAGTTTCCATCCATTGCTTCTTGTCTTGCTTTCTGGTGCTTTGGAAAATAAGTTGAGCCCCTCTTCTTTGGGGCCACCTCCTCAAATGCTGGACTACCGTTATCATGTCCACCCCTAGTCCTTCTTTTCCCTCGAACTCCAAGGTCCCTCCTAGGAGTGACTGTTTTTGCTTTTCCCGAAGAAGCTTCTTGGATGAGAAACAAAACTTTTTCAAGGACAAAAAACCCCAGGAAGTATGAGGGTTGCGGTCAGGGGTGGGCTTCAAATTTTTAGCATGGGGTTGGTTCTCTGCCCTGGTGGCTGGGTGGGCGTGGCCATGGTGGGCGTGGCCTAGTCGGCCTCCTGCACCACAGCGGGGGAAAGGGGCGTTTTGCCCTCCCTGGGCTCCGGGGCTTTCCTCGAGCCTCCGGGAGGGTGAAAATGGCCTCCCCGTTTTCTCTCCGGAAGCTGGAAACGGGCCCATTTCCGGCCTTCCCGAACTTCCGGAAGGCCCGTTTTTCACCCTCCCTGAGCCTGGGCGCACTTACCTGCATCCAAAACGGGCCACGTGGGGGCTCCTGGGAGGGGGGGGGCCAGGATGGGCGGGGCCAGCCGGGAGTGGGATTTGGGGGGGTTTCTCCAAACTGCACAGAATCTTAGCTAGGGGGCTTTCCTGACACCCCTGGCGAACCCCCAGCGGCCCAACCCCTCGGGTTCACACGTATTAGCTCATGGTTTGCTTATAGCTTGTTTCGTGACCATTGGAAAAGGACCTATTTTGCCTTATGTAACTCGACCAGTCACGGCTGTTCTTCAAAGATGACTCCTGAACTGTAAGTCTTGTACCAAGAGATTTCCGGACTTCGGCAGAACAGCCCTGGGAGTGTTGGGAGACTAAAAAAAAAAAAAAAACGTCAATGATCAAGGGCAGCCTGTCTTATACAGCGCAACCGAGCCCCCTGGAAGATGCCGTCATGCCAGAATCCCAGTATGAAATGGTGGCCTCCTGCAGGAAGGAAGCCAACTCATTTCCTTTGTAACTCCAGGATACCAAAAAATAAAAAATAATAAATAAATATACCAGCTGGCATCTGAGGATTTCCCTCTCTGACCGCAGCAAAATGAAATATTATATAAAGTGTTCAAGTTCACAGCGTTTTTGTTTTTTTTTAAAAAAAAAAGAGAGAGAGAGAGATGCCTCGGCCACATGGGAGCCTAGGAAAAAAGCAGGCATCTGTGTCATAATAAACCATGGTTTATTTCTGTCTCATTCCCCACCCCCCCCACCCCAGTAGTTCTTCAAACCCATCTTTTCCATAAGACATTATGTGGTCCGGGGTGTCAAACTTGATTTCATTGAGGGGAGCATCAGGGTTGTGTTTGACCTTGGTGGGCCGGGGGGGGGGGCGCATGGTGGGCGTGGCCAGGCATGGGCGTGGCCATGATGGGGCATGGCACAGGACTCGTGTTGGGGGCACCTGTGGTGGCCAAGTGCTAATGCAGGACTTCCCTGAGACCCTCCTTCACTCTCATTATCTCTCCTTCCTTCCTTCCTTCCTTCCTTCCTTCCTTCCTTCCTTCCTTCCTTCCTTCCTTCCCTTCTCTTTTCTTTCACTCTTCATTCTCCTTTCTCCTTCCTTCCCCTTTCCTTTTTCCTTCCTCGCTCTCTTCCCATCTTCCCTTCCTTTTCTTCTTTTCCCTTCCCTCTTCATTCTCCGTTCTTCTTCCTTCCCCTCTTTCCTGATTTTTCCTTCCTTGCTCTCTTCCCACCTTCCCTTCTTTCTCTTTGTCTTTCCTCTTTTCCTCTCTCCTTTCCTGTCCCTTCTTGCATGCTCAAATGCAAAAGGGGAAACATTTCTCCTTTTGTTTTGTTTTAAAGTTTGTTTTGATAGCCCTCTGCCAGCAAAAACGGAGCTCGGGAGGTGCCACATGCAGCCCCCTCCTCCCGGGCCCCATTTTCGCTGGCAGTGGGTTGCAAGAGGCCGTTGCAGCCGAAACTTGAGTTCTGTTTTTACTGGCAGAGACACCGTGGGCTGGTCCTTTGCTGTTTCCAGGCCAGTCCCGTGGACCAGATCTAAGCACCCTGTGGGCAAGATCCGGCCCCTTTGCTTTGAGTTGACACCCCTGATGTGGTCCAACTCCTTCATTACACCTTAGGTAAAGGAAAAGGTTCCCTTCGCACATAATACTTGCTAGTCGTTTCCGGCTCTAGGGTGCGATGCTCATCTCCGTTACAAAGCCGAAGACGTCTCCATGGTCATGTGGCCGGCAGGACTAAACGCCGAAAGCGCACGGAACGCTGTTACCTTCCCACCAAAGTGGTCCCTATTTTTCTACGTGCTTTTGAACTGCTAGGTTGGTAGAAGCTGGGACCAGGAACGGGAGCTCACTCCGTTACACGGCGCTAGGGATTCGAACCGCTGAACTGCCGACCTTCCTGATCGGCAAGCTCAGCGTCTTAGCCACTGAGCCACCGCGTCCCTTATTCTGATAAACGAATACAATTTTCAAACCCGAGTTTAGTGAAGAGACTTAGGAAAATGGTGCCTGTTATTGCAGGAGACATGGTCATTAGATAACGGCTTGTATCCCTTGAAGCATCTGCAATAATGAAGGGATTTAACATTTAACACACATAACCAACCCATCTTGATGTTTTCAAAACCTGGTTGCCTGAATTCAACAGCTTTATTTCCAAACCAGACATTTTACAGGAAACTGGAAGGGAGATGCCATTAAAGGCAAGACAGAAGAAAATGTTAGCCCCTTTTGATTTTAAATTATTTCTCAAATAACGGCAAGGACCTCTGCAAAAGTCAAAGATTCACTTCTTTGGCAAAGAGCTGAAAAACCTTTAAAGGCTGCATATCCCAAAGCTTAGAAGTGGGTGGGGATTGAAGCAGGAAGTTCTGAATGGATGTGGCATTCCTTAAATGCTTTTGGAATTGCAAAAGGGAGCAGAGATTGGGAGCTGGTGAGGAAAAGTGAAGGAGAGAGGAGAATAAGAAGGTTCAAAAATTCAGAATAGCTAGCTGGACAGCCATACTTTAAAAGCATTTTGGTTATCAGTAATTGTGTTTCCATGGTAGAGGTAATCCAGTACTCTGACTGGCCCATCCTTAAGTGCCTTCATTTGGTTTTTCACATCAAATGGCATTAGTTCAACAAATTAGAACAGAATAGAATTCTTTATTGTCCAAGTGTGATTGGACACACAAGGAATTTGTCTTGGTGCAAATGCTCTCAGTGTACATAAAAGAAAAGATACATTCATCAAGAGTCAAGAATCATAAGTTACAACACATAGTAATAGTCATAGGGTACAATAAGCAATCAAATCATACTAGGAAACAGTCAATATAAACCATAAGGATACAAGCAACAAAGTTACAGTCATACAGCCACAAGTGGGAGGGGATGGGTGATAAGGAATGATGAGAAGGTTAATAATAATAGTAGTGCAGACTTTGTAAATAGTTGGACAGTGTTGAGGGAATTATTTGTTTAGCAGAGAGATGGCGTTCGGGAGAAAACTGTTCTTGTGTCTAGTTGTTCTGGTGTGCAATGCTCTATTATATCGTTTTGAGGGTAGGAGTTGAAATAGTTTATGTCCGGGATATGAGGGGTCTGTAGATATTTTCACAGCCATCTTTATTGAGATATAAGAATCAGGAACTTTAAACTGGCTCCCCTGTAAGAGGCCAGGACCAAAACTATGGCTTGTTTTAAGCTTGTTTGTGGTTTATTTGGAAACTTACAAAGGTGCTTTATGGTTTAACTTTAGACGTTTCTGGTATTAGGGGCAGCCATGCAACTTGTGGACATTAACAGAATAAAAGAGTTGGAAGGCACTTTGGAGGTCTTCTAGTTCAAGCAGGAGGCCCTATACCATCTATATAGTATATACCATTAAGGCAGAATTCCTCATAATGTTGTCTTACACTAGCTTAAAAACTAAGTCAATATGAGCCGATGTCACTTGAAGGCTACAATTACCTAAACAAAGTAATAGTGAGTATAAGTAGATAGCAGGATTCAGTGATTCCTCTAAAACAAGCAGATTAAGTCAATAAAGCCGATTTTCAATCCAGCCACCAAATATAAAAGTAATAGTGAAAGTAACAGTGTTCCTCTAAAACCATTAATCACCTATTTTCTAATCCAACCACCAAATTAATTCCATCCAGCACCGAAGAAGCTTCTTGGATGAGAAACAAAAGCGCTTCCAAGAAAAAACAGACAGTCCAGTTGCCTCTTGAAAAAAAAGCACCTTTGGGCATTCCTAATTTTAAATAAATAAATAAACGAACCAACCAACCAACCAATAAATAAATAAAATTAATTAAGAATTCCTCTCTTTGGCAAAGACGGTAAGTCGATAGCATTCTGAAAAGATGCTCAAAGCAACAGAGGACACCTTGTGCAACCTTCCCCCTTTGCATTCTTGCACGCCCAACCTCTAACATCTGCTTGTGACACTCACACAGGCGTGCACACCCACCCTCGTAGGCACACACACACACACACATCCATTGATTTTGCAGCCCGGGCAACTTTGCTCCTGCCAGGCACTGGTGCATTGACGGCAAATCCGCCCCTTGTCCATCCTGGGGAAAGGCGAGAAAGCCGGGGCGAGCATCCCCTTACCTTGCCCTTGTCCCGAGCCGTCGCTCCGTCTGCAGCTGGGCCCAGAAATGCGGAAGGAGGCGAAGAATTCGCTCTCCCAACCCCGCTTCTATCCCACCTCCCCCGCGGGCTCTTCTAGCGTTCTCCTCTCTATGATCCCAGCCGGGCTTTGAAATGAATGAAACCTATTCGGGGAGAAAAGGCCATAGAAAAGCGAGGCCTAGAGCGGCGTTCTGGCTGTGGTCCTTTTCCCTTAACGAAGCCACCGGGGACATCTTTACTCTGGGAAGGCGATGCCTTTGCTCGCTTTTGCAAATCAGGAGGATGTCATTTGGATGAATCGAGAAGGGGCATTGGCAGAGTTTGGTGTCCTCTCAGATTTAAGGACCTCTTAAGTGCAATGCCACTTAATTTTCCTCTTAATTTTGCCAATGCAATGTTTGCATAAGAATGCAGTTGCTGGATTTAGCCCTTTTCTGGGTTCACGTAAAACATCGCCCGGTAAAATTCACCAAAAAAGGGAAAGTTGCCAGAATAACTGGCATTCGAAGTGTTGTGTGAATAGAGCCTTTTTGAGGCTGATACCCAAGCTTAAGCTTCCTAACTAGATGCCCTTTCAAATTATGGGACCTTCTGACGAGCAAAGTCAATGGGGAATCCAGATTCACTTAACAACCGGGTTATTAATTTAACCCAGCAGTGGTTCACTTCGTCAACTATGGCAGGGAAAGTTGTAAAATGGGGCAAACCCTCACTTAGCAACTATCTTGCCTAGCAACGGAAGTTTTGGGCTCCGTTGTGGCCATGCCCCGAGAACCAACGGTAAAGATTCCCCCACCATCACGAATCCCATATGGAGCAACCTAATTAGAATAAAACCTAGTTTTCTCGCAGAGAGGAGCACCTCGGCTCACTTTCACACCCAAGCCCTGAGCAAGAGAGCCTCTCTAAGGATGGAAATCCTTCAGGTTTTCTCAAGTTCATCTTTTCCCTTGGGAAATTAGGCAAGCTGGAGAAAGAGAGGAAGAAAACAAAACAAAAAAAATAGGCTGGACCGGCATGGCTGCATGCAGATAAGTTCTAATCTAATTTTTTGCAAAAGTGTCTGCGTAGACTATTGTCTTTTGATCTCTGTCCCCAGATTCTTGGTACAATAGTGTTTAGATAAGTGGTGCTGAAGGTCATGGGATGTTTACAGTATTCTGAAAATTAATATGCTACTTATAGACGTTTTTAAACTGCTTCTCTGAACTAGCAACACGAGCTGAATTTTCGTCGGTGGGAAGTCCGTTGAGTTAAATTCTATCTCCACCCAGATAGATGGCAATTGGCCAGCAGCTAAGTCTACACCTTAGCATCCCTTATTTTACTTACTTACTTATTTATATTTATAACCTTCCTTTGTTAGTTTTACAAGTAACTTAAGGTGGCAAACATGTACAACACAATGTCCTCTTCCTATAGTTTCCCCACAACAACCCTGTGACGTTGTTGGGCTGAAAAAGAATGACTGGTGCAAAGTCACCCAGCCAACTTTCATGCCTAAGACGGAACTAGAATTCACAATCATTGGTCTAAAGTCACCCAGCCGAGAGGCTGCCCCAAAGAAGAGGGGGGTCAACTTATTTTCCAAAGCACCAGAGGGCTGAACAAGAAGTAATGGATGGAAACTAATCAAGGAGAGAAGCAACCTCGAATTAAGGAGAAACTTCCTGCTTCTCTTTCATAATGAATCAGAGCCTTTAAAAGGATTCTTCACATGTTTTAGGTTGCGTAGTGCTTTTTCAACGTTGTCTACTGTAAAATCGATATGTATTAGATCATTATTGTTATCTGTGGTACGGCTAGGAAACATTGGGCATGATCCATTACTGTTTACAAACACTGAGCCGAAGAATGTGTTAAAGATGTTGGCTTTAATGGTGTCGTCGCTGCAGTCTTTACCATCAGTTCCTATCAAGTTTGCTAGGGGGATTGAACCTTTTGCACAATATTTCACAAGTTATGAATTTAGGAAACAACATGGTAAAAGGAAGTATTTTTTATAACCGATGTCTATTTTTAGTGGAACAACATTGAGCAATTGAGGACTTTGTGGTGTCATGCTCCTTTCTCTGCTAGTGGTCACATCTAGGTGGACATAATAATAAGAAATAAATAAGATCAATAAATAAGACATCTGGGCTTTCTTACCTATAGAATTATATTTTAATCTGATCTATAACTTCGAGTATTGACTGATTCTGCTGATGGTTTATAGTTTTGTCAATTATTTGTATCATGTTAATCAAATATATTCAGTTTTATATTCAAGCTGAATAGGGATGAGAAGTTGGTTTGAGAAAGGCTACAATATACAGGTAGTCCTTAACTTACAACCATTCATTTAATGATGGTTACAATGGCACTGAATAAAGTGGTGTATAAACCAGTCCTTACACTTGCAAGCATCACAGTAGCATCCCCATGGTCACATAATTAAAATTCAAGGACTTGGCAATCAGCATGCATTTAAAATGGTTGTAGCATCCCAAGGTCATGTGATCATCATTTGCAACCTTCTCTATCGTAATAGAAATAGCACTTTATAGTGCTTTTACAGCCCTCTCTAAGCGGTTTTACAGAGTCAGCCTCTTGCCCCCAACAATCTGGGTCCTCATTTTATCTACCTTGGAAGGATGGAAGGCTGAGTCAACCTTGAGCCTGGTGAGATTCGAACTGCAAAATTGCAGGCAGCTGGCTGTCAGCAGAAGTAGCCTGCAGTACTGCACTCTGACCACTGCACCACTGTGGCTCATTTGGGTTGGGCTAGGGGGGTCAATTTATTTTCCAAAGCACCAGAAAGCAGGACAAGAAGCAATGGATGGAAGCTAATCAAGCAGAGAAACAACCTGGAATTCAGGAGGAACTTCCTAACAGTGAGAACAATTAACCAGTGGAAGGACTTGCCTTCAGAAATTGTGGGTGCTTCCATCCCTGGAGTTTTTAAAGAAGAGACTGGACAGCCATTTGTCTGAAATGGTATAGGGTCTTCTGCTTGAGCTGGACTAGAAGACCTCCAAGGTCCCTTCCTATTCCTATTCCTATTCCTATTCCTATTCCTATTCCTATTCTACTCTACCCTACCCTACCCTACTACTCTACTCTACCCTACCCTACTCTACTTCACTCTACTCTACCTCTACCACCCCTACCCTACCCTACCCTACTCTACTCTACTCTACCCTACCCTACCCTACTCTACTCTACTCTACCCTACCCTACTCTACTCTACTCTACTCTACTCTACTCTACTCTACTCTACTCTAGGACTACCTATATTGTATAAAATCATCCGTTCTTCCTGACATATATGACTGTCCATGCTAGATAGCAGTTGCTTGTGACCATCATTGCTTAATAACCACACTTAACAATTTCTCATTTTCTCACATTTAATATTTAAGGGTGAGTTATTTGAGACTTCTTTCTACAAAACACATTTTCTACCTTTTTTTTTCAATTAGTAGAAAATGCAACATTTCCCTTAAGCGGCGTTTCAAATCCTGCTGGCCATCTGGCCATCTGAAAACAATATTATCTTTCTGCAATATTTTTGCAGTCAGCTTCTCAGTATATGCCTGTGCATGATGGGTTTCTTTTTCCCCTACCCAGCTGGCGTTTTTGGTCTCAATAAAGTCCTTCTGTCTTTTTGGGGCTAGCTGTGTTGTTCAATGGGATACACGAACGGAAGAATAATAAGAGGAGATGCCCATATTTGCAGATGTTTCAAACCGAGAAAAACTTGGAGGTGGAACTTCCGATGGCCAAATCAACCTTATGATCCTGTTTCTACACAGTGGCTTATCATTGCTCACATGTACCCATTGGCGCGCACTGCGTCACTTCCCTCTGTGCACAAATGATGAAGTTTTGTGGTTGGATTGAACATCCTTCTGGAGCGTTTCCTTTTTAGGCATGACCAGCTCCACACATTACATGAACTGGCAGGAGAAATCAAGGAGGCCCATGCTTTGAATTGCACATCAAAAGATATGACGATCAGGTTTGGCTTCCTTAGATCATGCCTTCTGGGACACAGTTCAGGTTGTCATCCAAACTGATTCACTCATCAAGTCTTGGGTTGCATTGTGTTGTTGTTTTTTTTAAATTAAGTTCCTCTCAACTGCAGGTAGTCCTCGACTTACAACTGTTCGTCACAGTTCAAAGTTACAATGGCACTTGACCAAAAACAAAGTGACTTGGGACCGTTTTTTCACATTTATGACCATTGATTGCAGCATCCCCGTGGTCGTGGGATCGAAATTCAGATGCTGGACTGGGTTTCAAAAACCAGGCCCATTTAATTGCTTGATTGTTTGATTTTGAAGCTATCAAGGCAAGTATTGCAAAAGGGAAGTGTTTGATTCCAAACGGAAGCCTTTGGTAACAAAAGGTATTGGCTGCAAAGGCAAAATGTTGGCTACCAAACGGTTCGATGCCAAGCACAAGAGTACTGGATACAAAACAAAAATATTGGATGCAAAATAAATAACATGCATCAACGTAGAGTCCCGCTGTTGATCTGTTTAGCCTTAAAATTCAGGGTTAAATTGTGCTGATTTAAAGGATGGTCCTTTCCTTGGCTTGCAGGCCATCCTCGACTTACAACAGTCCATTTAGTGACCATTCAAAGTTATAATGGCACTGGGAAAAAATGGGACTTAGGACCATTTTTCACACTTATGACCATTGCAGCATCCCCATGGTCATGCGATCAAAATTCAGATGCTTGGGAACTGGCTCGTATTTATGACGGTTGCATGCGACCTTCTGATAACCAAAATCAATGAGGAAGCCCAGATTCACTTAACAACCGGGTTACTAACGTATCAACGGCAGGGATTCATTTAACAACGGAGGCCAGAAAGGTAGTACAATGGGACACTTAACAATGTCTCACTTAACAACAGAAATTTTGAGTTCAATTGTAGTTGTAAGGCGAGGACTACCTGGACATCCCTGTAGTTTTCTTGGCAACTGTACTGAAGTGGTTTGTCACTGCCTTCTTGCGGTGCAAGTAGTCCTTGACTTACAACCGCAACTGAGCCTAATATTTCCATTGGTAAGTGAGACAGTTGTTAAGCTGAGTTTTGCCCCATTTTACGACCATTCTTGTCACCTTTGTTAAGTGAATCACTGCCATGATTAACCTAGTAACACGGTTGTTAAGTGAATCTGGCTTCCGCCTTGACTTTGCTTGTCAAAAGGTCGCAAAAGGAGATCCCGTGATCCCAGGGACACTGCAACCGTCATAAAACACTTTTTCAAAAGGCAACGGGACTGGTTTTTTTTTCCTCCCTTGAGTGAGAAGAAGGCGTTTTGCTCCTTATCCAAGAAGCTTCATCAGTTCTGAATGAATGGTGAGGGAATGGAAGGATTATTTCACCATCCTGCCAGAACCGATGAAGCTTCTTGGATGAGAAGGGAAACGTCTTCTTCCTCCTCAAGGGAAAAACGAAACAAAATAGTCCAGTTGTCTTTTCACAAAACCCCCCCACCACCTTTGAGACAACTATGACCTGGATCAGTGGTCGCCAACCACTGGTGGTCCGTGAGAAAATTTTGGTGGTCCGCAGAGAAATGGCACCTCCAAATCATCCCCCAAAGCAATTAATCCAGGCTGTGTGGGAACACAAGGCTGCGCCGCCAACACGGCCCAGGAACACAAGGCTTGCATCGTTTGCATTGCGAACACCACGAGGTAGTGAGAGAAGGGGGGAAAGGGTGGAGGAGGGGAACTTGCCCCACTCGCCTCACCTGGCCACCAGGCTGCTTTTTTCCGCTTCTTTCTTCTTCTGCTTTTGGCTGCATGCAAGGAAAGCAGCAAAAGTCTTTCTTTCTCTCCCCCAAACTGCGCCAGAAATGAGTCTTTCGGACCCTGCAAGGCCTCCTGGTCCAAGAAGGTGTGTCGGCGCGACAAGTCTCACAAAGACTCATTTCTGGTGGAGTTTGGGGGAGAGAAAGAAAGACTTTTGCTGCTTCTGCTGCTTTCCTTGCATGAAGCCAAAAGTCTCTCTCTCTCCCCGCCCCCCCTCAACCTGGAGACAGTATCCTGCAATCCCAAATAAAGAATGATTGATCGGTAGGAAGACGGGGTGGGGAATTTTCCTGCAGACTTTTTCGGGGGGGGATTTTCCCAGGGTCTCTGGTCCATGGGATTTAAAATTATGAGTTTGGTGGTCCCTGAGGTCCAAAAGGTTGGTGACCCCTGACCTGGATGATTGAGAATCTCCACAGAGACTTGTGGGGAATGAAAATGTGCCTCCAACAAGATTAGCAAAAATGTATCCAAACAGATCGGCGGAATGCTGGAGATGCAAGCATAAACAAGGAACATTCTTTCACATGTGGTGGACGTGCACAGAAACTAGGAAATATTGGACTAAAGTAAAGAAATGGCTTGAGGAAATGACGAAACAAAGAACTGAGTTCAAACCCGAATTATTTTTATTAGGCATAATAAAAGGCAAGTGAAGTAAGAAAACTCAATATATCATACTCCACATAATAACGGCGGCTAGGTTCGTCTTGACACAAAATTGGAAACCGGACAACATTCCCACAGAAGGGATGATGATTAAAAAAAGGTGCTTGAATGTGCAGAGATGGACAGACTAACGATGGAATTAAAAGATAAGGGAGAAACAGAATATTACATGATTTGGGACACATGGTATGAGTGGTTAGAGAATAGATGTAAAGACTACAGATAAAGGTTACTTAAGAGCGATAGGAATTATATGCAGTATATGTAGATATTTGTGAAAAAGCAATATATATATGTAAGAATATTATTATAAGAACAGAATATAAGAGGAAAGGAAGGAAAATGAAAATACTCATATGTAACTATGAGTGATACCGATACTGAACCGCTGTAAAGATTGAAAACGTGGTGTAAATGTTGGAAAATGTGCAATAAAAATTAATAATAATAATAATAATAATAAAAGAAAATAGAAATAACAATTTGGGATCAAGGAATAAGGGACACTTAAGACACTTAAGACCACTCCTTAGTTCAAAGATGCTGCTTTTTAAAAAAAAAAATCTATCTGAGGAATATAACCGATAGACTCAGTGGAATGTATTTGTACCGGCAATTGTATTATTAGTAAGCAAAAGTTCCTTTCCTGAGCCTCAAGCGGGTTTAAAGCGGCTTAGATGCAAGAAATTTAGTTTTATTGAAAGCGGACATGTCCTGAAACAAACAGAGAGAGAGAGAGAGAGAGAGAGAGAGAGAGAGAGAGAGAGAGAGAGAGAGAGAGATGCTTTATCCTAACAAACAGAAAAGAAAAAAACAAGACTTTTCAAGATTTTCAAGGCAAGATTGGCCTCCCTTCCGATTCCCCGTTCCAATCCTTCCTTGCCAAAAGGAATTAGGTGTTCTCAAAACAGTTGCTGCTTGTTCTGTGAGGTAGCCTTGCTCCCCCTTGCAAACTTAGTTTAACAAGATGGCAAGTTGTCTGGACCATAAATATTTACTACATCCCTTTGTGAACAAGCTAATGGAAAGAAAGTTGATTTTGGCGCAGCCATCAGTAAAATTCTTCCCCAAATTGGGCAAATATTACTACAATACATTATTTTGACTATCTTTTAATATTCCCCGAGAGAATCTAATATTCCCAGCAATTGGTCCATTCCATCTCCTCCTCCTCAAAAAAAAAAATTCCTTTTATCTTCTCTATTTTGAGTCAGATCTATAGTTGGAAAGCGAGTGATGGTTAAAAGGAGGGGATGCAAAACTACATCAACAATTGTACTTGATGTCTTTTGGACAAAAATACAACAACAACAAGATTGTCTGCATAAATGGCGTTGTTTTTTTAAAAAATTCTACTCTATCTGAGATCTGGAGAGATTTGACTCACTTTGAAAGTCTGTGGTGGTTTTTTGTTTCTTTTCCCCCATTTCAATCTTACCCACCTAGATTCTAATGTTTGGGGCAACTTGCAAAACACAACTCTTGAAAAAAAGTGTTTAATTGTTGGTTTAAATTGTTCCGCATTATTGTGTGGAGTCCTTGGTGCTTGGTGTTTTCCGGCAGACATTTCATTCCAAGAAACCAGTTATCAAGGACTCCACAATTCAAGCTATTCTCCGCTATCTGATTGTTGTGTTTCGTACTTCTGGTTTTGGGTGCGTGTGTGTGTGTTTTATTATAAACAGCTAAAGGAAGAGGATAGCAGGCAACATAGAAAAAGTCAACAGATAAACACTAGATTTTTCAAAACTGGACTGAACTCTAAAGAGGCATGTCAGATTCTCCAAACATCAATTGATTTAATAAATAATGGCCCAGAATTCTTAAATCATAAAGTTGGAAGAGTAAAATCTTTCACTGAAGCTGCTACTCAAAAAAAAAAATATCCCCAAAATATATTTTTCCCTTAAAAACATCCAGCCAAGAAACCCACCTCCCTCTTTCCACAGCCTAGCTTCTCTCAATTTTAAGCAGTTTTTTTCCCTAACGTTAATTGGATTAATCTGAAATCTGCCTTTTTGTACTTTAATTCCACAAACTGCACTCTGGGAAAGGTTGAAATCATATGAATCCAAAACTTCATATGAATCTTGGAGCCGGCTGAGTTGTAAACCTTATAAATCATTTATTTTTAAAAAAATAATAATAATAGTAATAACATTAATTCCCAGAAAGGGAAGGAGCAAGCGTCCTTCAAAAGCCTAGTTGGAAAGAAACAGAACTGAAAGAAACATCTTTGAACGTGGGTGCTTTCCAACCACACACACACACACACACACACACACACACACACACACACATGCAAAACAAATCATTTGAAATAGTAGTCCTCGACTTACGCCCAACATTTCTGTTGCTAAATGAGACAGTTGTTAAGTGAATTTGCCCCATTTTTATGAACCCCCCCCCTTCTTGCCACAGCTGTGAAGTGAATCACTGCAGTTGCTATGTTAGTAACATGGCTGTTAAAACGAATCTGGCTTCCCCATGGACTTTGCTTGTCCGAAGGTCGCAAAAGGGGACTCCGTGGCAACCGTCATAAATATGAGTCAGTCACCAAGCATCTGAATTTTGTTCATGTGACCATTGGGGATGCCGCAATGGTTGCAAGTGTGAGAAACGGTCCCGAGTAGCTTTTTTCAAAGCTGTTTAACTTTGAACGGCCATTAAATGAACTCTTGTAAGTTGAGGACTATATAAAGGGGTTTTTCCCCACCCTTTTATCATATAAGTACCATTTATCTATCGATTTTCCTAGGCCCATGCTAGAGACAGACCAGTGATGGGATTCAAAAAAATTTGCTGCCGGTTCTGTGGGCGTGGCTCGGTGGGCGTGGCAGGGGAAGGATACTGCAAAATCTCCAGTCAGAGGTGGCATTTGCCAGTTCTCCAAACTACTCAAAATTTCTGCTACTGGTTCTCCAGAACTGGTCAGAACCTGCTGAATGCCACCTCTGAGACAGACCTTGATTTCCATCCTTGAGCAATAAAAGTACAATCCATAAAAAGAAACCACTCAAAACTGTGGCCTAACCACAAGAAATATTAGTAACCCTTTGAAGGCAAAGCTTATGCAGATGGTAGCAACCTTGTGCTTCTTTTAGAGAAATAAATGTATCCTGATTATTGAGCGGGTAGCGCAAAGCAAAGCTGTGGAGTGCCTCAGAAATTTCAATGAAACACGGCAAACAACTGGTTGGCTAGAGATTTTTTTTTTCTTTTCTTTTGGTAGCAAAAATTCCCACTTAAAAAACCACCACTGGAAAATAATATTGTAAAAATAAAAATAGAATCAGCTGATTTTGACTCTTCCTTCCTTCCTTTCTGTCTCTCTCTTTCTCTCTGTCTGTCTCTTCCTCCATCTTTCTCTCTCTCTCTCTTTCTCCTTTTCTTTCTCCATCTCTCTCTCTTTCTCAGTCTCTCTCTCTCTGTCTGTGTCTCTCTCTCTTTCTCTCTGGCTGTCTCTGTCTCTCTTTATCCATCTCTCCCCCCCCACCTCTGAATTTGTCTCCCATTCTTTGTCTTTCTCTCTCTCTTTCTCCTTCTCTCTTTCTCCATCTCTTGCTCTCTTTCTCCGCCTCTCTTTCTCTCTCTCTCTGGCTGTCTCTGTCTCTCTCCATACCTCTCTCTCTCTCTCTCTGAATTTGTCTCTCATTCTTTGTCTCTCTCTTTCTCCTTCTCTCTTTCTCCATCTCTCTCTCTCTCTCTCTGAATTTGTCTCTCATTCTTTGTCCCTCTCTCTCTTTCTTCATCTCTCTCTCTCTGAATTTGTCTCTCATTCTTTGTCCCTCTCTCTCTTTCTCCATCTCTTGCTCTCTTTCTCCGCCTCTCTTTCTCTTTCTCTCTGGCTGTCTCTGTCCCTCCATACCCCCCTCTCTCTCTGAATTTGTTTCTTATTCTTTCTCTCTCTCTCTCTCTTTTCTCCATCTCTCTCTTTCTCCGTCTCTCTCTCTCTTTCTCTCGCGCTGTCTTTCCGTCTGTCCCCTCCCTCCCTCCCTCTGTCTGTCTGACTCTCTTTCATAAAGGGCATCAGGGGCAGAAAGAGACGGGATGTTGCAAGACGCGGATCCTTCCCCGCTGCCCTGCCTGACCCACGTCGCACACGAAGGCATTGGTGTTCACCGCTTGGTCTCGCCTGCCCACCCGGTGCTTTTTTTTTTTTTTTGCAAATCTGGGAAGTACCGCTCGCCTTCTCCATCGTCTCCCGGTCTCACAAAGGGGAAGAAAGGCCAGCGGTGTGTCAGACCGGAGCGCCCCCAAAGACACTTTCTCCTGTTTTCCCCCAGCGACCACATCCTGAGTCATCCGCCTTATCCTTTGATATTCCCCCCTCCTCCTTTTTTTTTTTTTTTTGGAGACTGTAATGCTACTTTTTCTGTCTCCGAGCCTCCCGATTGGCTGCGGGCAAGCCGTTCCTTTTTTCCTATTGGGCCGGGTGGAGAGAGAGAGGGGGCGTCTCTCTCTCCTTCCCTTCGACGGGGAGGGCAGAGCGCGCCCAGCCGTGCGGCGCATCGCGCCTATATAAAGTCGAGCCGGGCATCCTTGAGCATCAGCCAAAGACCGGAGAACGTGTGAAGCGGAGATTCCCCGACGGGCGGAGAAAAGGAAGGTTGCAAGGCGCTGCTCCAAAAGGGGAGATCGACAAGCGAGAAAGCCAGCCAGCCAGCAAGACCAGAGAGCAAGGCAAACAAACACACACACACTTACACGCACCGCTACGCACCGAAAGGCGTTTCTTGGACCTGGATGGCGTCTACGGGGGTCCAGCTGCTGGGCTTGACCCTGTCCGTGCTGGGCTGGGCAGGGGCGATCCTGGTGGCCGCCCTGCCCATGTGGCAAGTCTCGGCGTTCATCGAGGGTCACCTGGTGGTGGCGCAGACCACCTGGGAAGGGCTCTGGATGGCTTGCGTGGTGCAAAGCACGGGTCAGATGCAGTGCAAAGTCTTCGACTCCATCCTGGCGCTCAGCCCGCAGATCCAAGCCGGACGGACTCTGATGGTCATCGGGGCGGTGCTGGGATTGGTGGCGTTGCTGGTGACGGTGGCCGGAGCGCAGTGCACCACCTGCTTGCGGGGGGCTAAGGTCAAGGACTGGATCGCGGGCATCGGAGGCGCCCTCTTCCTCATCTGCGGCTTGCTGGTGCTGGTGCCTCCCTCCTGGTTCGCCAACACCATCATCAGCAACTTCTACGACCCCAACGTGGAGCCGTCCAAGAAGCGAGAGATGGGCGCCGCGCTCTACCTGGGCTGGGCGGCCGCCACGCTTCTCCTGCTGGGCGGCGCGCTCATCTGCGGGGCCTCGGCTTGGAAGGACGAGAGCGGCAGCTTCCCGGTCAAGTATTCGGCCCCCCGACGCTCCGCCGCCCCGGTCTCCAACGGAGGAGGAGGAGGAGAGTACGACAAGAAGAACTACGTCTGAGGACAGGCGACCCCCGGCAGCGCCAGGGATCGATCCGCCTTAAGGGTTATTATATATATATATTTTTAAAGACCACCATCCACCCGTCCCGGGGCCGAGGGGACGGCTGGGGAAACGTCCGAAGTCGCAGCCGGGAGAAGAGTTGGCGGAGAGGGGAAAGAAGCGAGGGGATGGTTGGTCCTCGGATGAAAGACCTTCCTCGCTTTTGTGACTTTAGGGGTGGTTGGAAACTATCTGGGGAAACAACAGCAACGACAAAGGAAAATTCCCACCCAAGACTGTCCCTTGGACTTGACAATTCTTCTTTGCATGGACTTCGAATTGTACTAGCCCTCACTGAGTCCCTGCGGAGGCTGCTTGGCTGTCTTCAGCTGGGAAGCTCCTGGGGTATTATTCCAGTTCTCCCTTTGTAAAAGTTAGTTTTTAGATTATTCCTAAGTATTTTTTTTTTCAGGGGGGGATCCAAAAACCAGAAGATGTTGCTTGTTTGGGATGGAGGGGGAAAGGGGGATACTTATCTTGTAAATAGTAGATGTGACGTTGGGTTTTTTTTTCAGTCTGGGGGTGTTTTCTGCCGAGATGATCAGAGGGAGTTGTGTTTTATGAGTAATGTGAAGGTGAGAGAGTTGGGTACTTCTTCAGGGAGTCGTCAGCCCGCCCGTTTTTTTTATGGGATTTTATTGGGGTGGGGATGTTCTCTTCTGTTTCTAAACTTCTCTTCTTTCCCTATCGCTACTTTTATTGTTATTTTCTTCCTTCTCTCCTTCTCTTCTCTCACCGAGCGAAACAACCCTTGAACAAAATTAGAAATGACTTGGCATTCAGAGCTGCCTATTTTAAATAGCAATTTCTTACTTCAAGGCCGTCATTAGACAGCCGTTTCTTTTACGGTTTCTCCTCTAAAGCAGGTTTTATTCCAAGAAAGAAAAAATATTCTGTCTTTTTGGTTGGTCTTCACCAGGTCAATTTCAAAGTTTAGGGGATTTGCCATCTGTCTGTGTTCCAATGCACTGCCTTGTTTTGAAATGATGTAATTATCATCCTTAATTTATGGGATAGATAACCTGATGAAATTTGGACTGGATGTTTTGTTTCCAAATAACCGTGTCAGTATTGACTTTTTATTTTTTATGCGCCAAATAAAAATCCACAGCGGGATTTTAAAATCCAGCAGAGAACGTTCTGTTTGTCAAAGTTTTCGATTCAGAGTTTGCCCCACTTCTCTTTCCCTTTGTAAAACCATCATTTTTTAGTTCCCTTTGGTGGATTCAGAGCAGGGATCATTCTGGTACTGTATTTTTTATTATTATTATTATTATTGTTTCACACTGTAACTTAAGGAAATTTCTCTTCATCAACAGTGTTCTCAAATCAAAGATCTTGGTATATATTCTATATAACTGCATATTTATAATATACAGTATATGAAATGATGACATGCCTCCTTTTCATGTGTTTAGTGTGGTTATCCGTAAAGAACATAACTTGTTCAGATAGCAAAAAAAAAAAAGAAAAGAAAAAGTGAACAATATTTTTTCCTCAAGTCTCTTCCTGTTTTTGAAGTATGTATTTTCAATGTTATTTGCTGAACCTTTTTTTAAATGACTAATTTATTCTTTTTAAAAGCCTTCCATCACTGTAAAGACTAAGACATTTAGTATGATTAACTGGGGAAGAAGAGATTGGCTAAAGACACAGCTGTGAATTGCCAGATAGTAGGGGGAGTGGGAGATATTTTCTTAGCCCACCAGTCTCTTTCCAGATGTTTCCAGCCTGGACCTAAAAGTATTGGTTTGGTTTCCAAGTTTGCATGGTTGCACAAGGCCATAAGCTCAAACCAGTGAGGAAAAAGCATCGGATTAACATTTAGCTTTGAATAACTACGGGAAACATATTAGTTCTTCCTTTGCAGAAATAATTGTTCTTGTGCATTTCTGCTCTCTATTCCTCTCTGGGTCTTGCAGTTCCCTTCTTTTAATTAGATGGTCTATTACAGCAAAATATTATCACATCCGAGCACCTTAAAGATTACAGGTAGTCCTTAACCTATTTCCACAATGGAGCCCAACATTTCAGTTGTTAAACGAGATATTTGCGAAGTGAATTTTGCCCCATTTTACGACTTTCCTTGCCTTGGTGGTTAAGTGAACCACTGCCGTTGATTAGTCACACGGTCGTTAAGTGAATCTGGCTTCCCCGTGTACTTTGCTGGTCAGAAGGATGCAAAAGGGAACACTGCAACTGTTGTAAGTGTGAACCAGTTGCCAAGCATCTGAATTTTGATTAGCACGGAAACGCTGCAATGGTCATAACTGTGAAAAACGGTCATCAGTCACTTTTTGCAGTGCTGTTGTAACTTGGAACGGTCACTAAATGAACCATTGTAAATTGAGGATTAGCTGTACAGGTAATCTTCGGCTCAGCACCACAATTGAGACCCCAGAATTTTGTATCTAAGCAAGGCAGTTGTTAAAATGAATCGGGGCCAACTTTACAACCTTTTCTTCTTTTTTTCGCCCTGGCAATAAAGCAAATTGTTGTTAAGCGAATCATGTGGTCGCTAAGCAGATCAGGCTTCTCCCAAAGACTTTGCTTATCGGAAGCCAGTTGGGAAAGTCACATGGCCCTGGAACATTGCAATTGTCCCGAATAAATGCCGATTGCGCAAGGCCTAGATTTTCAGCCTGTGATCCTGGAGATGCTACGACGGTCAGAAGTGCAAGGACCAGTTGTCACTCTTTTCCAGTGGCATTTGAATGGTTGCTATACTAGGGGGTTGTAAGTCCTGCAATATTTGAAGGAGCTGGTGTTTGTAGGACGTGGTTAAACCTTTCCTGTGGCATCAAATTTTTGAATACAGATAAAATCAAGATCAGACCCTCAGAGGTCAGGCAAAGCAAGCTATAATCCGCAATGCCACCGCGGTTTGTTAAACTTGGTTTCATTGGTCTGCATCATCACCAGGGCAACGTAGATTGAGATGCAGCAAATGACAATATCCAAGCTGGGGATGGCGACCGGGAATCTTCAGATAGAGAGAAGGAACAAGAAGGGAAATGAGTGGCTTGGCAAAACTGCCTACACAGGAGTCCCAAAAATAGTAAATGGGATGGAGTTGAGAGCTAGGTAGACTTTAATTGGATCTGAGAACCTCAAGGTACTAAATCTGTCTTAGCTGGAAGCCGAGTAGAGAAGCACAGGGTTGAGTGGGGAAAATTGTTTGCATTGGTGCAAAGCAGCAACAGGTTAAAAAAAAGAAAAGAAAATAACCAAAGTTTTATAAAGCAGGACAACTGGATAAAAGTCCAGAAAACACACTAACCTTCTATTAGTACGATCTCTGTGGATTAAGACAGAGTGTGTTTTGGGATCTCAAGAAGTTACTATTCATATCTCAAGCCCTGTTTGAACAAACTTATAACTCAGAATAACCTTCAACATTCAATTGGGAGTATATAAACCCAGGCTAGAATATTTGGAACCGAAGCAGGTGGTGGGTTAAGGCCGGAAATCTTTGGGGAAGTGGGATCCAGTTTGTTTTCGACATAGCGAAAAGAGGTGGAAAAGGGGCAACAAGGAGGAAAGAGAGAGAAAAGAAAGCAGGAGGCATACATGGACAAATTCAACAGGATTGTGTTTTGAATGAAGCTTGTTAGGTTAAGGAGAGGAAAGAAAAGGCAACCCACATCAACCTCTCCAAATGGGTGCTATCTATAGGCGTTGCTTATAACTCTGAGCTCATCTGGAAGGTGTCAGTAAGGGAAGGTTGTATTCGAACCTACTGTGATTTGTTGCGCCTTTATTATATTTACAAATAAGTCAAGGTGGCAGACATATCCAACAGACCTTCCTCCTCCTATTTTCCCCACGCCAACCACCCTGTGAGGTGAGTTGATTAACAGAGTGACTGGCCCAAAGTCACCCAGTTGGCTTTCAGGCCTGAGGTGGAACTAGAACTCACAGCCTCCTGGGGATTGGCCCAAAGTCACCCAGTTGGCTTTCAGGCCTGAGGTGGAACTAGAACTCACAGCCTCCTGGGGATTGGCCCAAAGTCACCCAGTTGGCTTTCATGCCTGAGGTGGACCTAGAACTCACAGCCTCCTGGGGATTGGCCCAAAGTCACCCAGTTGGCTTTCAGGCCTGAGGTGGAACTAGAACTCACAGCCTCCTGGGGATTGACCCAAAAGTCACCCAGTTGGCTTTCAGGCCTGAGGTGGAACTAGAACTCACAGCCTCCTGGGGATTGACCCAAAAGTCACCCAGTTGGCTTTCAGGCCTGAGGTGGAACTAGAACTCACAGCCTCCTGGGGATTGGCCCAAAGTCACCCAGTTGGCTTTCAGGCCTGAGGTGGAACTAGAACTCACAGCCTCCTGGGGATTGGCCCAAAAGTCACTCAGCTGGCTTTCATGCCTAAGGTGAGACTTGAACTCATGGTCCCCTGCTTTCTAGCCAGGTACCTTAACTACTCTAGAATCTCAAAGCTGTGTTCTGGCACTGGGACTTGAGTGGGGGGGAGCAGGAGAAAATCGTAGTCCTCAATTTACAATTTTCTCCTGCTGCCCCTCAAGTCCCAATGCCAGAACACAGCTTTGAGATTCTGGGATTGGTCTAGTGGTTAAGGCACCAGGCTAGAAGTTCTAGTTCTGTCTTATGCATGAAAACAGGCAGGGTGACTTTGGTCCAGTCCCTCTCTCTCAGCCCAAACCATCTCTACCCCTCTCCACTCCCTACTATACTCTCTCTCTCTCTCTCTCTCTCACACACACACACACACATTACGCCCGTCTGTGAAGTAGCGGAAGATGGTGATTACATAGTGATTTTCTAGCCACACAAGGGGTCTGATCAGACACTTGTTCTATCAGAAGAGGTATCTTGTATGAGAGTTAAATGCATTTACAAGTGAGGGCTTGATAGAGGTTATTTACTTATTTATGGCACCATTAGCAACAAAAGCTTTTTTTTTTCCAGGAAAGAAATACACTCCAAACCCAACTTGCAGCAATCCTGAGAAGAGTCTTCGTGTGAGGAACCAGCCCAGTTTGAGGCTTGAGTGGCCTACGACAGGCTTTCCGTCCATCTAGTTCAAGGCTTGACTTCCCCTTTGGAAGTCGCTTTTAAAACAAAAACAGATTTCATGAATGAAGGTGGATCTACGTGTCCCAGGATAAATTAATTGTAGGATCCAATCTGAGTCGGTCACCGGAACTAAAAGTTTTGTCTTCCGAGCTTTCGTAGCCCATCCTCAGGGAATTTCTCTCTAGGATGGACCCCAACACAGATTGGATCCTGCAAAAATAGATTTATTTTTAGAGTTCATCACCATTCCTTGCTTTCACTCTCGTGACAGGCGGTTTCCGTCTCTAAGCTGACCCTAGGGGGTTTTCTTACAGGTTATTTTCAGTTTCTTTTCCTTTTCAATCAAGCGTTCAATAATTAAGGGTTAAGTTAACCATGAAAGGGTTTAACTGTACCCTCCAGATAGCCTAGCGAATCCAGCTCAAACCTGCCTGTTCTATGACCAGGAAATGCAGCAGTCACCAGGCATAGGAAAAAGGAAATTGTAGGTCATTTTTTTCCAACAGAATGTTTAGAACAGCATTTCCCCTTCCGTTATATCGTAATGCTGATGTATTTGCCATTCCTCAACTGGGGGCCCTTTGTTTTGCTAGAATACAGCAATGTAAAGAATTGGATGGGGAGTTTTCCATATCACCTAACAGGAATCAAAGGAACTTGTAATGCTACGATAAGCACGTCTATCCATACGATAATATAGGCTGGCTTTTCAAGGCAATTATGACCCAGACTTTAGTAGACTGTGGCCCTTTCTTAAGATGCCCAAAGGATTGAGCGGCATCAAATTGTTGTTGACTCTTAGTGAGCACATAGATTTTCACCCTTATTTTATACTGATGTATAAGAAGGAAGGAAGGAAGGAAGGAAGGAAGGAAGGAAGGAAGGAAGGAAGGAAGGAAGGAAGGAAGGAAGGAAGGAAGGAAGGAAGGAAGGAAGGAAGGAAAATAACATAGAGACAGAAAGACAGACAGACAGAAAGGAAAAAGAAAGATGGGAAGGAAGAAGTCAGAGAGAACAAAAGAAAGAAAGAGAGGGAGAGAGAGAGAAATAAAGAAGAAAGAAAGGAGATGGGAAGGGAAGAGAAGGAGAAGAAGTAAAAGAAAGAAGAACAGAGAGAGAGAAAGAGGGAAAGAAAGAAAGAGAAAGATAGAGACAGACAGACAGAAGAAAGAAAGGAGATGGGAAGGGAAGAGAAGAAGTCAGAGAGAAAGAACAGAAAGAAAGAAAGATAGAGACAGACAAACAGAAAGAAAGAAGAAAGAAAGGAGATGGGAAGGCAAGATAGGAGAAGCAAGAGAAAGAAAGAGGAACACAGAGAGAGAGGGGGATTGAAAGAAGAGAAAGAAAGAGGGGGAAAGAAAGAAAGAAAGAAAGAAAGAAAGAAAGAAAAGAAAGAAAGAAAGAAAGAAAGAAAGAAAGAAAGAAAGAAAGAAAGAAAGAAAGAAAGAAAGAAAGAAAGAAGAAAGAAAGAAAGAATGAAAGAAAGGCGTTAAAAGCAGTTTCAATTCTGAGTTTTCTGACTCATAAAAGCAGACAAAGCCTCATGGGCTCAAAGATGATTTGAACAGCCGTTTCCCTCCCCCAGATATGACAGGAAAAGCTTTTATTTAAACCTGAATTTCCTCCTCGCCCTGCCCATCTTAAGGGTCACAAAGGCTCTTGGGGGAAGACAAGGAGAAAGTGTGGATTGCAAATAAGGTTCCCCCCAAATGCCAGGGGATAATAATGCAAACCCGGGGTTGATTTATTGCCAGAGTCTCTGTTCTCTGCTTTAAGGGGGGGGGGGGGGAACGGGCCTAACAAGGGTTGGGTAGCCAAGCAATGTCAAAAGCTTCCCAGTTACCATGGGGACATTTATCTCTCCCCCCCTCCTCCTCCTCCTCCAACGTGCTGGCTGAAATCGCCCTGCATTGTAATTAAAGATTTGACTAAGGAACCCGGAGAGGCGAGGCAGAGTCTAACTATGGGGTTGATGAGTATTATAAGCCTGCTTCGAAGATCCTTTGTTGGGATCCAGTGGCCTTCAGGACAGAAATGCTGTGATTATAAAGAAACGCCCTGAATTTGTTTGTCAAACAGAAATAGACCGTTTATACATTCAGGCCTCTGGGATTCTGGCATGGAGGAGAGAACCAGCCTAGGAATAATGAGGGACTTTCTGATGGTGACAACCATTGACCTGTGGAACGGCCTGCCTCCAGAAGTCGCGGGCGCGCCATCACCGGAGGTTTTCGAGAAGAGATTGGACAGCCATTTGTCTGGAATGGCATAGAGTCTCCTGTTTGAGCAGGGTAGTGGGTTGGACTAGAAGACCTCCAAGGTCCCTTGCAATTCTCTTATTCTGCTTCTAGGTTAGAAGCGCCGTTCGCCCCTATCCCAAAGGCTTACAAAAAAATGTCACTTTATTTAGCCCCATCCTTAGCATACTTTCATTGTGATGCCTTTTTGTTTGAGGGTTTCAATTCAAAGGAAAATGAGGTTTTAAACCAGGGGTGTCCAACCTTGGCAACTTTAAGATTTGTGGACTTCAACTCCCAGAATTCCTCAGCCAGCAAAGCTCCCACCAATGCTCACAGGGCAAGTTGCTCGTATAGCAACAGGAGAGCAAAGCCCACTTCCTTCTCGTACTGATGTTATCTAGTTGGGTAATGAAACATCTGGAAGAAAACCACCAAGCTCAGGGGACACCAAGGATCCCATTGCCACTTTCCTCCCTGGCCTTCAGTCGGCAAACCCCACTTCCTTCTAACATTGATGATGTTACCTAGCTGGATAATAAACATCTGCAAGAAAACTACCAAGCTCAGAGAGTACCAAGGACCCCACAGTTCAAACATGAGCTGCAAACCTTCTTTTATAGTAGAATCAAACAATGCCTATCACCAAGACAACTCTAAAATATTTAAGCCAGATTTGATGACTGCAGGCAAGTGGGCAGTACAAGTTTAAATTTCAGTTCATTTGCAAAGTTCTGAGAAGAAACTCAGAATGAATATCAGCGTAGGTATGTCGCTTCGTGCCATTAATCTGTGCCTACCTCTCTGCATACCTGGGATTTCAGTCCAGCGAATGGGATGGGAATAATAAGCCCAAATTTCTCTTTCATATTTTCATTTTATCCCAGCTTTAAAGTTTTATATAGCTGCAGTGGTTAGCTTTTGGCCACATAAGTATAGACCACTGTGAATCCTTTTATGTGGTTCCCCTGGTGTATTTTCTGACTGCACTGCTATAATTCAGCTACACTGTAAGCCTAAAACTTAATAGAGGTGTCAGGATTCTGGTAGTTACTCCGATTAAATCATGACCCTCGAGCCACACTCCCAAAACTAAAGAGCATTTATTAGAAGTTAACATTCCAGCAGTTGCCTGGGCGCAGCCAACTCTGAGATACATAATTCACTGTCACCCTTGACCCTGTTCCCCCCCGCCCCCAGTCCCCTGGGTGTACCAGCCAATGAAACACGTCCATAGCCAAGAGTCATCAATCATGCTCTCCAATTAGATTTTTGCGTGGCAGAAGCTTCAGTCATCTAATCAGTCTTTGAAGAAAATATGAATGGAATGTACTTTCAATTCCATGCCTGCTCTTTGAAAAAAAAACCCGCCCTTCTTTCTGTTGACAACTATAAAATGTGTATACAAAATGTTTTATGAGTTGACATCAGGTTTTAAAGTAAAAAGCAGAGGAAAAGAGGCAATACCTCTTATAAAATTTTACAGGTAGTCTTCAACGTACAACAGTTCACTTAGCGACCATTTGAAGCCACAACAGCACTGGAAAAAGTGACTTATGGCCATTTTTCACACTTACGACTGTTGCAGCATCCCCATGGTCACGTGATTTACATTCAGACACTTGACAACTGACTCATATTTATGACAGTTGGTCCCCTTTAGTCGTTCTGTCAAGCAAAGTCAACGGGAAATCAGATTCACTCCACGACGATGTTACTAATTTAACAACTGCAGGGATTCACTTAACCAAGGTGACAAGAAAAGTCAAAAATGGGACAAAACTCAGTTAATGAATCTCTCACTTAGCAACATAAATTTTGGCCTCACAGTTCTGGTCTGCATATAGTTTTGATGTTCTAATAGTTCATTTGTATACCGCCCAGAGTTGCTGTGTGAGAGAGATGGGTAGTTTCTAAATTTGATAATAAAATAAAAATATCCAATTCACCTTATTTGAGTTATAAGGCTTTCTCTCACCCATCACCCACTCACTGCTCAAAAAGAAGAGGGGCTTCTCTCCCACAATGGAGGAATGGCTGCAAAAGTTGGCAGAGATGGCTAAATTGACTGCTCTGATTTAAAAAAAAGAACACAATTGCTTTTGTTTCTGAGTGGAAACCGCTTCTGGACTTTGTGCTTGAGGTGGAGAGAAAAAAAACACGAAACTTTGATGTTGGGTTTTGCCGATTAAATAGGTTTGTTGTTATAGAAATGGCTAGTTTGCGTTATTATGTAAAAGCAAAAAGTTGAGGCTTGATGCTATAATCTTACACTAATGCACCAAAGGCAGTTGGAAGTCAACACTTTTCTTTTTCTTCTTTGCCCTACACTTTTCCCTTCCCCTTTTCCCTCCATTATTTTCTTTTGTATTTTGTAACTACATTTT
Source organism: Notechis scutatus (assembly GCF_049901735.1). Lineage (NCBI taxonomy): Eukaryota > Metazoa > Chordata > Lepidosauria > Squamata > Elapidae > Notechis > Notechis scutatus. The sequence goes on along the minus strand of NC_142021.1, from coordinate 7,181,480 downwards.
GATAAACCAATATTAAAAACTTTGAACACCAGAAGAGGGACTTCTCCTTCCTTTAGTCTTTAAAATTCCACACGTACTACAGAGTCCTGTTATTTACTACAAAGAGAATTCTGCAGAACAGAAGTTCCACAGTAAGAAGGTATTGATTCCTGTTGCAAGTCATGGCATTTGAACTGGAAGATCTTACTATCTATAAAGCGACTGTAAACACTACGGTCATAATTACAAAAGCAAGCTCAAGCCCGATTATTTAGCTTCGATAGAAAAAGCCAGAAATCCTTCATAATTGGCCCACAGAGCATCTGATAAGAATGTCTAGAGGTAGTAAGAATGAATCGTTGACATACTACAAAGTATTCTTGTCTGGAGAAATTTTAAAAACAAAAAGTAACAAAAACAGGATTTGTTCTAGCAACAATAGCTCCTCTTGTCACCATCTGGTTTGAAATAAACAAGGAACCAAAATGTATTTGAAGCAGCATATTACAAGAAAATACACAGATATAAATAAATAAAAGGAAACAGGTTATTGCATTAACTGTGGTAAAGAGAAAGAGGAGTGAAGAAAGTTACCAAAAAGATTCATGCCACCAATGAAAGAAAGATCGTAAAATGTCTTTTTTTCTGATGGATATATAAGAAAGTCAGTTTGGTATAGTAGTTAAGGTTCTGGCCTAGAAACCAGGTGAATTCTAGTCCCACCTTAGGCATGAAAGCCAGCTGGGTGACTTTGGGCCAATCACCAGGAAGCTGGGAGTTCTAGTCCCACCTTAGACAAGAAAGACGTATCACCAGGAGACGGTGAGTTCTAGTCCTGCCTTAAACATGAAAGCCAGCTGGATGGTTTTGGACTAATCACCAAGACACCATGAATTCTAGTCCCCCACTTAGGCTTTGGGCCAATCCCTCTCTCAGCCTAACCCACCTCACTGGTTTGTTCTTGTGGGGAAAACAGTAGGAAAGAGTATTAGGTATGCTCGAGTTACTTAAAAGGTAATAAAGGTGGAGCAAGTTACAAAAAGATGGGTCTGGAAAGGGATAGTCAGGAGAAATTAGTCTTCCGAGAGCTTCATTCATTGAGTCTCTGAGCTCTGTCCAAGGTCCTGAAATATCTGTTTTTAGTCATCCTTGTCATTGAGATCCCTCGAAGATATCAGTGTTGCTTTGTTGTGATACATAGGTACAATACTCCAGTGCTGATGTTTCTTGAAAATGGCAGGAGGACTTCAACTCCCAGAATTCCCCAGCCAGCTTGCTAAAGATTGACAGAAAGCATATACAGGTAGTCCTAACCTACCAACAGCTTGTTCAATGACCATTCAGCTGAAAAAAAGACACCAATGACCCGTTCTCAAGGCGTCGCCATCACAGCGTTTCCACAATAACAATGCACAATCACAATTCATCGGTAACTGGTGTGCATTTAGGATGGTCGCAGAGTCCCGCAATCTTACGATCACTGTTTGAGAACTTCACATAATCACTTTCCGTCATTGGGGAAGCCAGCAGGATGTCAGAAGGTGAGGTTGTATGATGTTGTGCTTAACAACCCGTGGTGATTCACTTAACAACTGCAGCTGGAATTGATGCTGTCAGTCAGCATGGACGTGTGACATTGAGCCACTTAAGATTCTGGTCCCAATTGCAGCTGGAAAGGGAGCATCACCTGTATACACGATACCTGGTTGAGTTTGCATATTATATAGACCAGGAGTCTTCAAATTTGGCAACTTGGCACAGCTGGCTGAGGAATTCTGGGAGTTGAAGTCCACAAGTCTTAAAGTTGCCAAGGTTGGACACCCCTGGTTTAAACAATAAAGTAGGGCAGAGAGCTTGTGAGGCCTCCGTGTGTGTGTGTGTGTGTGTGTGTGTGTGTGTGTGTGTGTGTATCTGCTGGCCTCACATTGAACACTGCAGAAATCAAGGCTTCATTTCCAGCCCTTCAGTCAACCCAGATGGATCTCAAAGTGAGAGTTCAAGTTGAAACATATGGAAAGGAGACCACAAGGAAATCCCAGGACTCAGGGCTAGACTGGAAAGGAAAAGACAATCTCTGAAGGGAACGGCACAGTAATTCCATAAGATTGCCCCCCAAAACACGGGGACAGAATCGCGAAGGCACCATAAGCTCAACACATATTGGTTTATTTCGTTGCCTTCGAACACCACCAGGATTCACCCTGCAGCGGCATTTGGCTGTTCTATTTTAAAAGCCAGGTTGGTCTAGTCAGGTTTAAGGAATCAGGTTTGAAAGCTGGAGACTGTGAATTCTAGTCCTGTCTTAACCATGAAAGCCAACTAGGTGATTTTGGGCCGGACACCAGGATACGGTGAGTTCTAGCACTATTTAAGGCAGGAAAGCGGCCTGGGTGACTTAGGGCTAATCACTAGGAGACTGGGAGTTCTAGTTCTGCCTTAGTCATGATTTGGGGCTAATCACCAGGAGAGTGTGAGTTCTAATCCCGCTTTAAATTATAAAAAGCAGATGGGCAACTTTGGGCCAATCACCAGGAAACTGGGATTTCTAGTCCCACCTTAGCCATGAAAACCAGCTGGGTGACTTTGGGCCAATCGCCAGGAGACTGTGAGTTCTAGTCCTGTCTCAGCCATGAAAGCTGGCTGGGTGGCTTTGGGCCGGTCCTTCTCTTTCAGCCCAATCCATCTCACAGGGCTGTCGTAGAGAAAATAGGAGAGGGAAGGTGTGTTGGATATGTTCGCCGGCTTGAGCTATTTGTAAAAATAATAATAAAAGCAGGACACAAATAAATAAATATTAAAAGAGTGAGGGGCCTTAAAATGAAGGTAGGAACAGCTTGAGCACGCTAGAGTTTGGGCAGGCCCCATCTTGGCTGATACTTCTAAGAAAATCATCGCAGGAAATCTGGCAAGAAGGAATCGCTTATCTCCTTTGGCAAGGCTTTTATCTTTTTCTCCCCCCTCCTCATCCTTGCCTTCTGTTTGGAGATAAGGGCAAGGTCTATTTCTGTGGAAATGAAAGACTGTTATCATTGTCCCCCATAATAGGCTATTTAGCTGATAGGGAAGGGCACAGGGTTTTCCTGGCTCACGCAGCAGATATCCTTTTCCAAATTTTAAAAGAAAGTACGAAAAGACAAAAGGAAAAAAAAAAAGACGCGGCTTGAGCAGAGTTACAGCCAACAGGTAGGTCATCAACTTTTAAAAAAAGTTTTCCCACAAGACCGTTGGTAAATTGTTGGAAGAATTATCCTTCTGGGTTCAGTTCCAAAGTGGGGAAAAGGACACTGGAAACATGGAGGCTGTTTGAAAAAGTGGTTTATTGACTTTGCTTGTCAGAAGGTCGCAAAAGGGGATCAAGTGACTCTGGGATGCCGCAACCATCATAAGTAAGAGTCAGTTGCCAAGCATCCGGATTTTGATCACATGGCCACGGGGATGCTACCATAGACATATGTGCGGCAAATGGTCATAGGTCACATTTTTCACTGCCTTTGTAACTTTAAATGGTCACTAAGTGAACTGTTGTTGAGGACTTCCTATATTTAGAACGTCACAAAAATCCAGCTGGATTAGGTAAGAGTCCCATCGGATCCAAAGTTGGGTTTCCACCTGTCATGCCCCGGTTGGAGTCTGACTCCGAGGGAGAGGTGGAACAGCTGACAGGGAGTGGGAGTGTGGCTCTGGTGGTTGTGGAGGAAACTGGGGAAGGGCACAGGCCGGCTGAGCATTCAGAGGAAGACCCAGGCCCATCCCCTCTTCATCCTAGGGCACGCAGGGAGGAGCGGATAAGGGAGAAACGTGAGTTGCGTGGTCTACGGGGGGAGGAAGGGGCCCTGATCCCCTTCATGGGCTGCAGCTGGGAGGACTGGTTAAAAGGACAAACTGTGTATGGCAAAGGTGCTGGAAGCAAAGCATGGATTCTTGTCGGAGCTTATCTATGTTTTGGCTTCCTCTCAACTGTGATTGCTGCATTATCTGGTAGAAGTCTGCAATTAATCATCCTTGCCTGCTGTAGTAATTCCTTCAGTGTGGTGTGTTGTTGTTTTTTTTATTTCGAATTAACTTTACTTTGGGTGAGGACTGCATTTACTCCCTCCATAAACTGTTTTCTTTAAGAGTTTGATATCCTGCCGAAGATAATTGGACATTGGGGCCACTTTGGAGGCAGTAAAGGGACTTTCTTCTATTTTTGTGACTTGGTTATTTTTGTGTCACACCTCGGGTCATCATACCACCTCTAGGAAGCCCTGGAGAGTAAATGCTCAAGTCCCAAAGGTGCTTTTTCCAAAGGACAGCTGGACTTCTTCTTTTTTTTTTGGAAACGTTTCACTTCTCATCCCAAAAGCTTCTTTGGTTTATGAAAAAGCTTCTTGGATGAGGAACGAAACATTTTCAGAGGAAACCCCCCCCAAAAAAAGTCCAGTTGCTTTTTGGAAGAAACCGTGACGATTGAGAATCTCCACAGGCAAAAATGCTGAAGGGTTGCCAGATTGCATCAAGCCACAGTGTGGGTTAGGCTTAATGCCGTGGGAACTCACATGATAGGGTTTCCACACCCAGGCTTCGGTTAATATATGCAGGAACCCAGCAAATGTGGAGGTAATAAGCCATTGTTAAGAGGGAAACAGAGCAGCAGCGTGTCAATAGCAGGCCAAGTTGAGGGGAAGATAATAATGCAGCTTGAGGGGCAAGTCACAATTGTTCCCGAGAAAGACACACGCACTAAATCAAACGTGGCTCTTTGTCCTGTTAAGGACCAGTTCTTCGCTCTGGCTCAACCAACTTTTTTGAAATCTGGTTCGCTGCGTTTAAAGGAAAGGCAACTGAAAGAAGTTGGCCTCCACTCCTCTGAATCAGGCTGCGTTCTCACAACAAACCAGATAAATATCGTCTTACTTTACCCTCTTTAAGCAAGAGGGTTAGCTGTTGCTGTTTCTGATTTATTACCAGGTCTTGAAAACAGAGAGAGAGAGGGAGAGGGAGAGAGAGAGAGAGAACAATGCAAATACAGCCCCATTCAAGCTACCAAAGACACACGTTTTCCAGAAATGGACATTGTGCTCCTTGACTACCAGCTGAAATCTGTACACTCCCAAGAATGTCACCTTTAAGCTTTTTAACAGTCTTTTGAGAAGTGCCAGCTTGAAACATGAAGCTGAGGCCGGTCATTTTATTTCTCTCAAGATTTCCCTGGCGGCTGTTTTTCAGCAATCGAGTGTCCAAATCTATGATTGGGCAAGTTTTTCCCCCCCTCCCATTTCTGTATTTATTATACAGTGGTTTTTATATTGTTCCAGGTTTTGGCTTACCAAAATCAAATTGGGCTTATTAAAATCACAATGCACAATAGTAGGAACAACATTGTCTCATAGTGATATTCATATTACCCAGGACAAGTATATGTATGTAGGTAGTCCTCACTGCAAACGGTCATAAATACATGGCTATGTGAAAAACAATCATAAGTTACTTTTTTTCAGTGCTGTTGCAGTTTCCAATTATCACTAAAGAAATGATCACTAAAGAAATGGTTGTAAGTTAAAAGACTATCTCTATAGCACCAACTGTTTGTACGTTCAAAGAGATCGGTGGGGCTTGGCTGGAGTGACAAAACCCTTCCAGCTCTTTCAATCTTTCTGAGATGGTGGCTTGGACAAATGACTTTTGAGGTGTGCTTGTTCTCTAAGGCTGTGTAGAGACTCACAGGTGAATCTGACCCAAAGAAGAGCCGCGTTATGCGGCTTTCTCTAACCCCATCGCCCATCCACTGCTCAAAAAAAAGAAGAGGGGCTTCTCTCCCACAATGGATGAATGGCTGCAAAAGTTGGCAGAGATGGCTAAATTGACTGCTCTGATTTTTTTAAAAAAAGAACACAGTTGCTTTTGTTTCTGAGTGGAAACCGCTTCTGGACTTTGTGCTTGAAGTGGAGAGAAAAAAAAACACGAAACTTTGATGTTGGGTTTTGCCGATTAAATAGGTTTGTTGTTATAGAAATGGCTGGTTTGCGTTATTATGTAAAGGCAAAAAAGTTGAGGTTTGATGCTATTATCTTAGTCTAATGCACCAAAGGGAGTTGGAAGTCCACACTTTTCTTTTTTCTTCTTTGCCCTACACTTTTCTCTTCCCCTTTTCCTCCCTATTCTTCAAAGCACCTCAAGGCAGAACAAAAAGCCATTGGATGGAAACCAATCAAGGAGAGGAACAACCTAGAACTAAGGAGACAGTGAGAACAATGAACCAGTGGAATTTCCAGAAGTTGTGGGTACTCCATCACTGGAGGTTTTTTTAAGAAGAGACTGGACAGCCATTTGTCTGGAATGATATAGGGTCTCCTGGTTGAGCAGGGGGTTGGACTAGAAGACCTCCAAGGTCCCTTCCAGCTCTTATTCTGTTATAATTTATGGCCATTTCTTTAGTGACTGTTCAAATGGTGCTGAAAAAAATCCTCGTACTTATGACTGGTCCTCATGCTTATGACCATCATACCACCTCCATGGTCACATGAACATAACTGGCAACTGGCTGATATTTATAACTGGATGCAGCATTCTGATGTCACACGACATTGCAAATTATGACCTATTTTGCTGGTTTCCGGCAAAAATAAGCCAGTTTAGAAGAATGGGCTCACATTTATGATTGCAGCATTTGCTTAAGGACTGCTGATTCACGTAGTGACCGTGTTTTGCTTAACCCCATTGCAAAAATGGTCGTAAAATTGAGTCTAACTTTACTTATGACTTCAATAATTTAGCATGGAAACTCCACTCTCAAATGGAGCCATTGTGAGGGCTATCTATGTAACTTAATTCTTTCAGGTTTTTTGTTTTTTTTAAATACCCAGGTCAAGTAGTTTCAAAAGAAATCATGAGAAAGGAGACTAATATCTCATCATGGGTTAAAGGACCCTATAGAGCAGGGAGGTCTCCAACCTTGGCTAGTTTAAGACTTGTGGACTTCAACTCGCAGAATTCCCCAGCCTGCTATACAGCACATTTTCCAATTTTTGCAAAGAAATCATTAAAAAAAACCAATATCCCTTTTTCTTAGCTAGAAAAATCAAACACTTTCCTACCTAAGCTGTCAGAGCATGTCAGGTCCAGTCAAGAGTACCGAATTCTTGAGAAAAGACCACACCCTGCAAGCAAAAAAACATTGAAGCTTTCCAAACATTTTTTTTCTTCCAGTTATTCTGCCGGAAACTTCCGATTTGCCTGCTCAGGGTGCAAAATGAACGCAGCCATTTTGCAGGAAATGCCTAACCGCTTACAAGGTCTGCAGAGATATTCATCTTAGTGACTAATCTAAAGAAACAGGGTGACGAATTTCTCTCTTATTCTCTCTGTTCCGGAAAGGACACCGGTGACCACAGGTTACATAATAAGCTCCCCACAATTTAATTGAGCCTTAATTTACTTAATTAGTCTAGTTACCTAGGTTTGTGCAATACAATCAACCAATTGTATATGATCTAAGATCAACATATTTTTTAAAAAAATCTTGGCTTACTATTAAACAATTATTCCAAACTGGAGGGAATAGTCATGGGCTACATTGACACATCCACACTAAATAAAGCACCAAGTTTTCTTGTCTGAATGCAACCAAATGAAGATGTAGGGCTTAGCATATTGTGTGAAACTGCATTATCATTTATTTCATAAAGCATGATTATCTATTTTGGAATTTCATGTCTAAAGCATTGAAAACTATCAGAGAGAAAAAAATCCTGGGTTTGTTTAGTTATATATCATTTTATTCTTTGTATAAATAATTCAAGGAGGTTAACATACCTAATACTCTTTCCTCTTCCTATTTTCCCCACAACAGACTTGTAAGGTGGGTTGAGCTGAGTGTGTGGACTGGCCCAAATTCACCTAGCTGGCTTTCATGCCTAAGATGGAACTAGAACTCACCATCTCTTTATAATTGGCCTAAAATCACCCAGACAGCTTTCATTCCTAAAGTGGGACTAGAAGTCACCGTCTCCTGGTGATTGACCAAAAGTCACCCAGCCAGCTTTTATGCATAAAGCAGAACTAGAACTCACTGTCTCGTAATAATTCTGCCAAAGTCACCCATTCAGATTTTATGCCTATGGTGGACTACAATTCACCATCTCCTGGGTTCTAGCTAGGTACCTTAACCAGCTGGAGGAGAGAAACAATAAAAATATGTCTACTTTTGACTCTGTTATCATACCTTTAATTCTGGCTCTGTCATTGTCAGCACTCAACCCAATCCAACAAAACCTCCCAAAGAAATGGAGACCATAATAACAGAATCCTCCATCTTGTGGTTTCTATTCACTTCTTCCCCAAAGAACTTCCCTGAAACTTGGCAAATTAATGCAAGGAAAAAGGGGAGTGTTTAGAATTAAGGATTTTAATAAGGCAAACTCCTTAGATATTGTTTAAGTTCTTTGCATGGGCAATGAATGACAAGGCAGAGTGACGAGTTCCTTGCTTCTGCACCTCACACCCTGCCCCACAATCCCGTCTTAAAAAAAAATAAATCGATCAGCATTCTTGATCCTTAATCTTTGCCTCACTTCTCTCCCTGTGCCAAATTGCAAACGGTAATTAGGGAGCCGAAATGCTCACAAATGACTAGCCTTCTGTTTCCAATTAAGGAAGAGGTTCTCCCACCCTACCAGATTTACATTGTTCTTGGTGCACTTAAAGCGTCTTAATGTTTCCTGTTGGCAAAATGCGTATTTCTAGAACGTCTGGAATTTTTTATGTTAGCCCTGGGCTGGGAGGCTCCACCCTGGGTAGCCCCTGTTTCATTTTGCTAGAACTAGACGGAGGGTATTTTGAAAGACAGCCAAATAAAGAATTTTTTTTTAACAAAAAATAATCAGAATGTTTAATGTAAAATAATCTAACAATACCCCAATTAAGGAACTGCTAAGTCAGACAGTAAACAGCCTAATTAAGGAAGCACCAGGAAAACTCCCACCAATGCTCACAGGGCAAGTTGCTCGTATAGCAACAGGAGAGCAAAGCCCACTTCCTTCTCGTACTGATGTTATCTAGTTGGGTAATGAAACATCTGGAAGAAAACCACCAAGCTCAGGGGACACCAAGGATCCCATTGCCACTTTCCTCCCTGGCCTTCAGTCGGCAAACCCCACTTCCTTCTAACATTGATGATGTTACCTAGCTGGATAATAAACATCTGCAAGAAAACTACCAAGCTCAGAGAGTACCAAGGACCCCACAGTTCAAACATGAGCTGCAAACCTTCTTTTATAGTAGAATCAAACAATGCCTATCACCAAGACAACTCTAAAATATTTAAGCCAGATTTGATGACTGCAGGCAAGTGGGCAGTACAAGTTTAAATTTCAGTTCATTTGCAAAGTTCTGAGAAGAAACTCAGAATGAATATCAGCGTAGGTATGTCGCTTCGTGCCATTAATCTGTGCCTACCTCTCTGCATACCTGGGATTTCAGTCCAGCGAATGGGATGGGAATAATAAGCCCAAATTTCTCTTTCATATTTTCATTTTATCCCAGCTTTAAAGTTTTATATAGCTGCAGTGGTTAGCTTTTGGCCACATAAGTATAGACCACTGTGAATCCTTTTATGTGGTTCCCCTGGTGTATTTTCTGACTGCACTGCTATAATTCAGCTACACTGTAAGCCTAAAACTTAATAGAGGTGTCAGGATTCTGGTAGTTACTCCGATTAAATCATGACCCTCGAGCCACACTCCCAAAACTAAAGAGCATTTATTAGAAGTTAACATTCCAGCAGTTGCCTGGGCGCAGCCAACTCTGAGATACATAATTCACTGTCACCCTTGACCCTGTTCCCCCGCCCCAGTCCCCTGGGTGTACCAGCCAATGAAACACGTCCATAGCCAAGAGTCATCAATCATGCTCTCCAATTAGATTTTTGCGTGGCAGAAGCTTCAGTCATCTAATCAGTCTTTGAAGAAAATATGAATGGAATGTACTTTCAATTCCATGCCTGCTCTTTGAAAAAAAAACCCGCCCTTCTTTCTGTTGACAACTATAAAATGTGTATACAAAATGTTTTATGAGTTGACATCAGGTTTTAAAGTAAAAAGCAGAGGAAAAGAGGCAATACCTCTTATAAAAATTTTACAGGTAGTCTTCAACGTACAACAGTTCACTTAGCGACCATTTGAAGCCACAACAGCACTGGAAAAAGTGACTTATGGCCATTTTTCACACTTACGACTGTTGCAGCATCCCCATGGTCACGTGATTTACATTCAGACACTTGACAACTGACTCATATTTATGACAGTTGGTCCCCTTTTGCGTCGTTCTGTCAAGCAAAGTCAACGGGGAAATCAGATTCACTCCACGACGATGTTACTAATTTAACAACTGCAGGGATTCACTTAACCAAGGTGACAAGAAAAGTCAAAAATGGGACAAAACTCAGTTAATGAATCTCTCACTTAGCAACATAAATTTTGGCCTCACAGTTCTGGTCTGCATATAGTTTTGATGTTCTAATAGTTCATTTGTATACCGCCCAGAGTTGCTGTGTGAGAGAGATGGGTAGTTTCTAAATTTGATAATAAAATAAAAATATCCAATTCACCTTATTTGAGTTATAAGGCTTTCTCTCACCCATCACCCACTCACTGCTCAAAAAGAAGAGGGGCTTCTCTCCCACAATGGAGGAATGGCTGCAAAAGTTGGCAGAGATGGCTAAATTGACTGCTCTGATTTAAAAAAAAAGAACACAATTGCTTTTGTTTCTGAGTGGAAACCGCTTCTGGACTTTGTGCTTGAGGTGGAGAGAAAAAAAACACGAAACTTTGATGTTGGGTTTTGCCGATTAAATAGGTTTGTTGTTATAGAAATGGCTAGTTTGCGTTATTATGTAAAAGCAAAAAAGTTGAGGCTTGATGCTATAATCTTACACTAATGCACCAAAGGCAGTTGGAAGTCAACACTTTTCTTTTTTTCTTCTTTGCCCTACACTTTTCCCTTCCCCTTTTCCCTCCATTATTTTCTTTTGTATTTTGTAACTACATTTTGATAAACCAATATTAAAAACTTTGAACACCAGAAGAGGGACTTCTCCTTCCTTTAGTCTTTAAAATTCCACACGTACTACAGAGTCCTGTTATTTACTACAAAGAGAATTCTGCAGAACAGAAGTTCCACAGTAAGAAGGTATTGATTCCTGTTGCAAGTCATGGCATTTGAACTGGAAGATCTTACTATCTATAAAGCGACTGTAAACACTACGGTCATAATTACAAAAGCAAGCTCAAGCCCGATTATTTAGCTTCGATAGAAAAAGCCAGAAATCCTTCATAATTGGCCCACAGAGCATCTGATAAGAATGTCTAGAGGTAGTAAGAATGAATCGTTGACATACTACAAAGTATTCTTGTCTGGAGAAATTTTAAAAACAAAAAGTAACAAAAACAGGATTTGTTCTAGCAACAATAGCTCCTCTTGTCACCATCTGGTTTGAAATAAACAAGGAACCAAAATGTATTTGAAGCAGCATATTACAAGAAAATACACAGATATAAATAAATAAAAGGAAACAGGTTATTGCATTAACTGTGGTAAAGAGAAAGAGGAGTGAAGAAAGTTACCAAAAAGATTCATGCCACCAATGAAAGAAAGATCGTAAAATGTCTTTTTTTCTGATGGATATATAAGAAAGTCAGTTTGGTATAGTAGTTAAGGTTCTGGCCTAGAAACCAGGTGAATTCTAGTCCCACCTTAGGCATGAAAGCCAGCTGGGTGACTTTGGGCCAATCACCAGGAAGCTGGGAGTTCTAGTCCCACCTTAGACAAGAAAGACGTATCACCAGGAGACGGTGAGTTCTAGTCCTGCCTTAAACATGAAAGCCAGCTGGATGGTTTTGGACTAATCACCAAGACACCATGAATTCTAGTCCCCCACTTAGGCTTTGGGCCAATCCCTCTCTCAGCCTAACCCACCTCACTGGTTTGTTCTTGTGGGGAAAACAGTAGGAAAGAGTATTAGGTATGCTCGAGTTACTTAAAAGGTAATAAAGGTGGAGCAAGTTACAAAAAAGATGGGTCTGGAAAGGGATAGTCAGGAGAAATTAGTCTTCCGAGAGCTTCATTCATTGAGTCTCTGAGCTCTGTCCAAGGTCCTGAAATATCTGTTTTTAGTCATCCTTGTCATTGAGATCCCTCGAAGATATCAGTGTTGCTTTGTTGTGATACATAGGTACAATACTCCAGTGCTGATGTTTCTTGAAAATGGCAGGAGGACTTCAACTCCCAGAATTCCCCAGCCAGCTTGCTAAAGATTGACAGAAAGCATATACAGGTAGTCCTAACCTACCAACAGCTTGTTCAATGACCATTCAGCTGAAAAAAAGACACCAATGACCCGTTCTCAAGGCGTCGCCATCACAGCGTTTCCACAATAACAATGCACAATCACAATTCATCGGTAACTGGTGTGCATTTAGGATGGTCGCAGAGTCCCGCAATCTTACGATCACTGTTTGAGAACTTCACATAATCACTTTCCGTCATTGGGGAAGCCAGCAGGATGTCAGAAGGTGAGGTTGTATGATGTTGTGCTTAACAACCCGTGGTGATTCACTTAACAACTGCAGCTGGAATTGATGCTGTCAGTCAGCATGGACGTGTGACATTGAGCCACTTAAGATTCTGGTCCCAATTGCAGCTGGAAAGGGAGCATCACCTGTATACACGATACCTGGTTGAGTTTGCATATTATATAGACCAGGAGTCTTCAAATTTGGCAACTTGGCACAGCTGGCTGAGGAATTCTGGGAGTTGAAGTTCACAAGTCTTAAAGTTGCCAAGTTTTGGAGAGCCCCGTACTAGACAAAACGAATGGCCTAGTTTGGAACTCGGCATGTGGTGCAAATCCAGCCACTTTCTGTGAAAATCGTCTGTTATTGCTTCAAATCTAGCTAGATCCTTAAACTGCAAAAGAGGAAGTTATAAGAATAGCAATAAGCCAATTCAGTTGATCAAACACTCATGAAAGTGGTTTGCACTCATGAATTTTTTTTTCCCAATATAACCCAACTAGCTGAGTTCAATGCAATAAATTTGGCTGAAAACCATGATTTACAAGCAAGGAAAGGCTGCATTACAGATATATATTTTTTTAAAGTGAACCTAGCCAATTGAGTAACAAAACTTTTAGCGCTTTATCATGTCTTTCAACCAATACGAATGCATGTAGAAGCCACATTAAAAGGAAACTTTTCCCATGTAATTATTAATAATGCATTGATAATATGATGTTAATGCACTTTAAATAAGAAAGGGTCCTATATCAAACAAGATATAAAATTTAAAAATTTATTTGATTACATTTTTCCAAGCACAAACTGGCACTGGTTACACGAATACTCTTAAAAGTGTTTTAAAACAGATGGGCATAAAATCGAGACAAAGTTTTGGTAGACACAAGGTATTTACAGATTCATATGTACAAAATAAAACACACGGATGGCAAGGCCTCAGTTCTCTTCTACCAAGAAGAAAACACCTTTCCAAATATAGCCAACGCCACAATGTGAAACATGGCAAATGGCTCTAAAAATGTCATGTAGTGGGAGAGAAACCAACATTCTTCAACAGCTTACCATTAGGATAAAAGAGCAATAAGGGCATCAAGAAATTTGCTCCTGTCTTCCATTTTCAATTCGATTACTAAAATAATAAAGGAAATAAGTGTCAGAGGGATAATTCATTATCCTGAGTGCACCTTCTTCAAGATGTTCCAATGGTGCTTTTTCAAAAGGCATGTGGACTTTGTTTTTCCTGGAAGACTTTTCGCTTCTCATCCAAGAAGCTTCTTCAGTTCTGACTGAATGGTGGGGGATATAATATAAATCCTTCCATCCTCCACTGTTCAGTCAGAACTGAAGAAGCTTCTTGGATGAGAAGCGAAAGGTCTTCCAAGGAAAAACAACACCTGCCTTTTGAAAAAGCACCTTTGGGACAACTGTCACCTGGATGACTGACAATCTCCATAGACATTGGAAACTTCAGGTCTCTAATAATCAACACCCTAATACACTTCTATGTTCTTAAGAACCAATTCAGAATTTAAAGCAGCTTATGCAAATTCATTTAGTATGAAAAACATTAAGCTGTATCATTTTCAATGCCTGCAACTAAGCAATCGATGGTCTTCCTTATGACTTAGCCAGCAATGTGAAGTAAAAGTCTCTACAGGGAGGCAATATACATTAGCTTCCATCATAAAGCATCGTGCGCTTTGTGTACCATCCTTTAGGGAAAATATATGTATATATATGTGCCCTATATAAGAAAGCTCCAATGAATTTTACTCACTGGACATGTCGAAGTGGTTGTGTAAAGTCCGAGAATTTGTGTTTTCGGCAGCTTTTTCAAACGCTCTCCCAAAAAAGCTAGAAAGGGAGAAAAACACATCTTGGTCAGATACTTGCAAACGACACGTCCTACGTTTCTGATCTCGCTCGCCACTTATTACTGCTCCCCATGCTAGATCCCATAACATTCCAGAAGTTCCTTTCAGTCACTGAAACAGTTGCTCTTAGCAGGCCTATCTTCACCACGCTCAAAGAATGAGATCAAAGAGACCCTCCTGTAGGTTAGACAAAGCCCTTACTTTTTTTTATCGGAGCTTTCTGTGTGAGGCGGGGTCCCAACCATGATTACTGTCCCTTGCTCGAGATTCATGGGGGCAGCCATAATCATGGGCAGAAGTTTGCAGCGCTTGTTTCTGGTCTAAAAAAAATAAAAATCAAACATCAGAAAAGGGGTTTAAAGTCTAAAAGGATTAAGACGAAGCTCAAAGGCAGATTCCTAAGACCAACGAGCTGGGTTTGGGGTGCTGGTTTTTTTTGAAGTACAGGCGAAGGACAAATTTGAGGATTAATGCTATCTGAGGAAGACTGCAGATAGAACCAAGATGGGACTAAGCTAAGCATCCTAAACAGACTTCGCTTCCACTGATTGCTGTCGCAGTCTCATTGCACTGTTAAGTTTGAGATTTATTTTTTTTAATCTCTCATTGCTTTTAAAAGGGAGATTGACATACCTCGCAACCATAAAAATAGTTTGGAACAAGATTAAAAGGCTTTTAAGGTGCCACCCGCAATACTTATCCAAGTAGGGTTAGCACCAGATTATAGCAGATGGATGGGTGATTGAATGGATGATCTAGGTAGTCCTCAACTTACAACAATTCATTTGGTGACCGCTTGAAGTTTACAACAGCACTGGAAAAAGTGACTTAGGACCACTTTACACTTATGACAGTTGCAGCATCTGCATGGTCATGTGATTTACATTCAGATGATTTGACAACTGGTTCGTATTTATGACGGTCGTGGTTTCCTGGGGTCCCGTGATCCCCTTTTGCAAACTTCTGACAAGCCAATTCAATGGGGGAAGCCTGATTCGCTTAATAACCATGTTACTAACAACTGCGGGAAGAAAAATCATAAAGTAGGACAAAGCCCACTTAACAAATTTCTCATTGAGCAACATAAAGTTTAGACTGAATTGCCGTAAGTCGAGGACTACCCATATTCAGGTACACTAACTGGTATTTGCAACAACTATGACAATAGCAAAATGACAGGTACATGTAACTGCACAAAACATACAGAATTCATGTTTGATTCGTGTTATTTGCACGTTATGACATCGTCGCATGTCATCATTTTCCTCCTTCTCTGGACATACTTTGCTAATTTTTTTGCAAGATACTGCTTTAGATTTGCAACGTTACTTTACTTGAGAATCCAACGCTATCTAAGAACTATTTAGAACTAAAAGCCACCCTGCCTTTTTCTTGTTTCACTGTTTTTCAATGCTTATCTTAAAGCGCTGAATAATTTAATTTAGGGCCAAACCAGGCAGGATGTTAAAACAGTTAATCTGCATATTTTATTTTTATTTTTTTAAAAAGACATTCCTGGGGTGGATTACAGAAATGACATCAGGTAGGAAGTCTGTAATTTTTAGTTTTTCACCCAATCCTAATGCAATTTCAAGGAAGCTTCCTCTTTACAAAACATTGTGTGTATGAGTTAAGAGAAGCACTGATGCTTCTCTTTTTTTAAAGCAAACTTTATGGTGTGTGAGTCATATCTAATTTGGGCATTATTCATGGTATTTTTTGATTGATGGCTTAAATGTCATGCTTCAAAATAAAGCTCCCAATGGTGGATGCCATATTACTAATAGCTTACTTACAGAAGAAACTATAACTAATAGCTTACTTACAGAAGAAACAAAGGATTTAAGCAGGCACTTGGTGAGTAGACATAAGGATATTGGCCTGGAGAATAATCTCACATCTGGGGTACCCTGAAAAATAAATATTTATAACTAAGTAAATGGATGGCTGGGTAGAAAATTAAGATAGATTATGGATGATAGATCAATAGATAAAGATAGATAGATAGATAGATAGATAGATAGATAGATAGATAGATAGATAGATAGATAGATAGATAGATAGATAGATAGATAGATAGATAATAGATATAGAAACAAATAGATATATAATATAGATAGATACAGTAGATAGATATATAATAGATAACTAGATAGTTACGTAGATAAGATAGACAGACAGAGATAGATACTAATAGAGATAGAGATATATAATATACAGTAGATACAGTATAGAGATAGATAGATAGATGGATATAGACGATATACAGTAAATGGACAGACAGACAGACATATAATAGATACAGCAAGATAAATAAATAGATACAGTAGATAGATAGATAATAGATACAGTAGATAGATATATAATAGATAACAGTAGATAGATACAGTAGATAGAGGTAGGTAGGTAGAGTAGATAGATGACAGATAGACACACAGACACACAGAGAGAGAATAGTATAGACTGGAAAGGAGAAAGGAGTGAGTGCAAGGCAATGTTCACCTCCATGAGGTAGCAGTACAGGAACGGTCCCTGGTTGATGACAAGGTTGGTGCAGATGCAGCTGGCCACAGTCTGCTGGATGGCGCACAGCTGTTTTTTGGCCAGCTCCAGTCCTTGAAGCAACTGGTCCAGATTACCCCTGGAAGGAGAAGCAAAACGAAGACATGGCTTTTACCCAGAAGGAAAGTCATTCGTATGATTCTTAGGAAATGTTTCCTCACTATCACCCTTAACGCAAAGGTTCCTCAGCGGGCCCAATACTGGTAACTTGTTAACTGGACAGTATCTACAATACTAGGTTCAAACCCAACATTTCTGGAGCAATTAGGAAGAAAACATCCGAAATTTTGCAGAAGCTGGTCAGCAGAGAACAGGGACTGTGATTTGAATCTGAGTGAAATAGTTTCCGATATTCGATAAAAGGCATCATTACCAGAAATTAGCAGTACAGGTAGTCCTGGACTTACGACCTCGACTGAACTCAAAACTTCTGTTGCCAGGTGAGTCATTGGTTAAGTGAAGAGTTTTGCCCCATTTTATGACCTTTCTCGACACAGTTGATAAGTGAATCACATCACTTGTTTAGCCCATCCCTCTTAGATCATCCCGTGACCTTATCCAGGTTTGTTCATATTGCTTAGATCGCATTTGCAACGTCTAGCCATCATCAGCACATTTGTCCCTCATTCCCAGTAACAAGTAGCACAATATGCCATACAGTAATTAATACTAATATATATATATATATATATTTTAGCACTTTGGTATGTTCCTTGTTCTTGTAAACCTCAACTTTCATGTGCAGAGTTGCCTTGTTCCACCCCGAGCAAGCCTGTTGTGAAGATTTTGTTAGCTAAGGCCTTCCACACATTAGCAAATGTCTGCAAATAATAATTTTCTATAGAGACTACAATTTTAGAGTGGGCTCTTTTGCCCTTTCCTTCAGTGGCAACTTGAAGATCTGTGAACTTTTAAGAATTCAGGCTTGCCTGGCTGGGGAATTCAGGGGGTTCTTCAAGTTTGCCAGGGTTGAGAACTATTGCTCTATAGCAACATTGGCTTGCTAACCTGGCTTCTTCCACATACGCTAGGATTACAAGAGGGGAAAATGTACGTTACCTGGAAAGGCTATCCAAAGCCTTGATAAAATTATCGGTTCTGTTCTCCTCCTTGTCCATGTTCTCCATCAACGCCGCCGTGGCATACACGACGTCACTGGCTAAAAACTTGTTTTTAAAACCAAAATGGACACTGAAGGTTTGCACTCTCAGATCCTTCATCCTGGAAAACAAAGGGGAGGCATTAGAGATGTTCAAACAACTTCATGCGACACTGTGGCGTTATTTATGTCTTTTAACTTATACAGTTTTTTTATCTTTTATGATTGTAAGCCGCCCAGAGTTACCCTGAAGAGACCTATATAAATTTTACCAATAAATACATAGAGGAGAAAATCAGTTCAGAGTTCTGTATCATTAGAAAGAAAAGTATCTTACCCAAACTTATTTGCGGATTCTTCAATGATTTCCCGAAGGTTCTCTTTCAAGGACATGTCCATGGAATGAAATTTCTGTTTGACTTGCTTTAAAGGCAACCTTAAAAAAAACAAAATAAGGAATTAAGTCCATGGGAATGATGGCAGGAACACTTCCCAAAAGGTTCATCTGACACACTGAACTAAGACACCGCCAATCTCTTCCTGCTGATCCGCTAAGTACAGCCGGTCCTCAACTTACAACAGTTCATTTAGTAACCGTTCAAAGTTACGACAATGAAAAAAAAAAGACTTATGACCATTTTTCACACTTACAATTGCAGCATCCTTTTGGTCGCAGGATCAACATTCAAATGCTTGGCAACTGACTCATATCTACGACAGTTGCAGTGTCCCAGGGTCATGTAATCACCTTCTGACAAGCAACGTCATTGGGGAAGCCAGATTCACTTAACAACCGGGTTACCAACTGCAGCGATTCAGTTAACAACGGGGGCAAGAAAGGTCGTAAAATGGGGCAAAACTCACTTAACCAATGTCTCACTTCGGAACACAAAGTTTGGGCTCAATTCTGGTCAAGGACCACCTGTATTGCTAGTTTCTAAGAACAATGCCTTTTATTGAATATTGGAAACTACTTTACTTTGTCCCTGTATTTTCTGCTGACCAATGATAGGAATTTTGGAAAATTTGGGATGTTTTCTTCCTAACTGCTACAGAAATGTTGGATTTGAAACCTAGAATCTTCTACATGCAGAGGTTGTGAAAGAACAGAGGCTCTGAATAACCAAGTGATACCAAGCTGACTTTGCTTTTAACTCTGGTACGTGGGTCTTGGCAACAAACTTGGCAACTTTAAGACTTGTGAACTTCAACTCCCAACTATGAGGAGTTGAAGTCCACAAGGTCTTAAAGTTGCTGAGGAGACCCCTACTCCAGTATTACAAACCCATGCTCATCATTCCTTCAGCATTTCCATCCATGGCCATTGAGAGATTTCCTGATCATCATGATTTGGATTTTTTTTTCCTTTTCAATACCCAGCTCTCCCGATTAACTCACCCCATGTCAGCCAAGAATTCTTGCAACCTCTTCTGGCCTTGAACAGACCAAAGCTTGAAGCTGGCAGATGTGTAGCAAGTATTGCAGAGACTTTCGTACAGAGACCAATGCTGATAAAGTGCGAGGCACAAGCTAAGGCCATCGAGAATTAAGGGTGAATAATTGTGATTGGGATCAGAGTGGTGGGGTGGCCTAGAGGTGGAGCTCTTGCCTCACAATCAGGAGGCTGCAAGTTCGATCCTAGGTAGAGGCAGATATTCCTTTCTTTGGGCACACTGAGAATTTATCTGAACAAAACTCTGTACTGGCGACAGGAAGGGTATCTGGCCATTAAACTCTCTGTTAGCTCCATTCAGTTGCCAGAACTCCACCCTGCAAGGGATTATGGGGTCGTAAAAGATGATGGATTGGGATTATTGGGATTATTTCCCCTCTTCTGTTATTTTCTTCCCCATAAATGCAACTAGGTTGGCTTATGCAGATTAAACAAGGCTTAATACTTCTAGAAAATATTGACATCCTGTTATTGGAGTTTAGAATTCTTATTAGGCTTGTGAACAAATCTTAGGCCTTTCCCCCCAGTATTTCTGATGTGGAAATTAAAGCAGAAACGCACAGGCCTTTTGGAAAGCATTGGAACATTTTTCCAGCCTCCCTTTAAAATATTCTGAACCACAATCCGTTTTTGCTCATAATTTGCTGCTATACAGTACGATTATTGATGCACTAATTTGCGCTTTCTCTCTGTCTCATTTTTTTTGTGAATGCAGAAGCACCAAGCACTGTTATCTTGGTTTCCTAGGCCACAATTAGTAACAATGTTGGAGCCATGGGACTCTCAGTCAAATACTGCTTAAAAACTAGGACTAGATTTTGAAACTGGAACGACAGAGAAAAGGTGGATAGAAAGACAGACAAGCCACAAGCTCACATGCTCAAAAGCTACAAGGGTTGTGGGTGGGAGGAGTGGCCCCCATCACGAGTGATCCGGGCCAATGATTTCACAGTGAAAATTCAATTTGTGTCAAGTGGCAGCTGAAGTCCTAAACAATTTGCACCAGCCTTTGGAAGGATACTCATACTCAAAGGCGATTCTCATGCAGTCGATAGAAAGGGAGTTCTCTTCATCCCCGTTGCGATGATTATGCCGAGTGACGTGACGCTGGAGAGTCCCGACGTCCGTCACATACTTCATTCTTCCATTCAAGAAAAAGAAAGGCAACATATTATTGATGGATGGTAGTAGCTCCCTCACCTCTTTTTCTACCTCGAAGCTCAGGAAATGAAAATGTTTTTCTGGGGAAAGGTTAAGGAAAGAGTTTGTTTTGGAACGATTTCGGTTCCATATGGAACAAATTTTTGGCTCAAGAAACACCATGAAAATCACTGGGAGAGCAAATGATTTAAAGAAGGCGTTAACTTACTGAGTGATTCTGTCTTGGATCCACTGATCTGTTAGTCCAACAACAGCCCACCTTACAAAAAAGAAAAAGAATCGAGGCTTGCACACATTCCTTTTTTCCTGCACAGGAAGTCCTTGACTCACAACAGCTCATTTAGTGACTGTTCAAAGTTACAACGGCACTGAAAAAAAGGGACTTAGGACTGTTTTTCAGTTAAGACCTTTGCAGCATTTCCAAGATCACGTGATCGAAATTCGGATGCTTGGCAAGTGGTCCATATTTATGATCATTGCTGTGTCCCAAGGCCACGTGATCAACACACACATACACACACACACACAAAGGAAGTGATTACATGACCTTGTTGTGGTTAGCCAACAGCAGGTGTGGACGGCTGAGGAGAGCGAGGACACAGATGAGGGGCCAGGACCATTAGGGAGTGGACTGCTGCCTTCAGAGATTGTGGGGGCTGGCAGCAGCGATGAGGAGTTTCCTGAGGAGCCTGTGCCAAATGCCCAGGAAAGAGCAGCTGCAGCAGCACGGGCGACTCGGGAGTAAGGCTGCAAGGTAATGGCCCCTCCTTCAAGAAGATAAAAGCCAGCTGTGAATCGGACCTTCTTTGCAGGAAGCAAAGATGTTCTGAAACTCGAGCCTTGTGGACATTGCAGTATCTTAGTTGGTATTTGAAGATTTTTGTGTCGTAAAATATTTCTTATCTGTGATTCTTGGCAGCCTCGCACAGTTTTGGCGAGGCTTGTGCTTATCAAAGTTAATTAGTTTGCAGCAGCCTTTTAACCGGGGATTCGTAAGAAACATTAAAAGGTTTCTGTTCCCTTTGGTTCATGTTTGTTTTATTGGAAAAGACTTTGGGACACAGCAATGTTCTGTACTCAAGGAATATAAATCCTTCCATTTCCCACCATCCATCCAGTCAGAGCTGAAAAAGCTTCTTGGATGAGAAGCAAAACGTCTTCAAAGAAAAAAAAAATAAAAAACAGAAAATCCAGTTGTGTCTTGAAAAAAGCACCTTTGGAACAATTAGCAATATCACAGACAAGACTACCTACCACAGCATGTCGTTCAAGTCTTTGGACATTATCCACGCCAAATCAAACATCATCATGGCAGACTGTAAAAGGGGAAATGATGAAACAATCAGAGTAAAGAGAAAACGTGTGGCACCATCAAGAAAGCAAACCTTTTCAGGGAGACCTTCCACAGCCAGAAAGTAAATTCTGTACCATACATCATCCGAGTCTCACCTTTTCCCATAATAATAATAGAACCTGAACCAACAGGTTAAAATTTTTAACTTAAAAGCTGGCGGGGTTTTGGATTATAGGTAGTCCTCAACTTACAACCACAACTGAGCTCAACATTTATGATTCTAAGTGAGATGGTTGTTGTGAGTTTTGCCTATTTTATGACTTTTCTTCACAGTTTTTAAGTGGATCACTGCAGTGGTTAAGTTATGGTTATGGGCCTCAATGGCACAGTGGTTAGAGTGCGGTACTGCAGGCTATTTCTGCTGACTATCGGCTGCCTGCAATTTGGCAGTTCAAATTCCACTAGGCTTAAGGTGGACTCAGTCTTCGATCCTTTTGAGGTGGGTAAAATGAGGACCCAGATTGTTGGGGGCAAGAGGCTAGCTCTGTAAACTGCTTAGAGAGGGCTTGAAAGCACTGTGAAGTGATATGTAAATCTAAGTGGTAGAGCTATTGTTCTTCCTTTTCACCCACCTTCCTTCCTCTTTCCTTCCTTTCTTCCTTGGTGCACAGTGGTTAGAATGCAGGATTGCAGGCTAACTCTGCCCACTGCCAGCAGTTTGATCCTGACTGGTTCAAGGTGGACTCAGCCTGCCCTCCTTCCAAGGTGGGTAAAATGAGGACCCAGATTGTTGGGGGCAAGAGGCTGGCTCTGTAAACCGCTTAGGAAGGGCTGTAAATCACTGAAAAGCAGTATATGAGTCTAAGTGCTATTGCTATGGGAATGCTGCAATGGTCGTAAATGTGCACTGAAAATGGTTTTCAGTGCCATTGTAACTTCGAGGTGTCACTAAATGAACTGTTGTAAGTTGAGGACCACCTGCATAGGAACTGTTCAAAAAACAGGTGGATTTCCACAGGTATAAACCTTTCAGTTAGTTTTCTAGAAATTAAGAAACCTTATCATGCAATAACCGCTTTACTTAAAAAAAGTAATAAACCGTACTGTGAAGATGAGATTCGATACATACCGATGTCCCGTGATATTCATACTGTTCGTAGTCAAAAAGAATTTCTTGCCTAATTAAAAAAAAAAAGGGGGGGGTGGGGGAGAAATCAGTAAGATTTTTTTCCTGCTATGGTCATAAATAGAAATATCCAGTAAGCAGATAGCTTGGGTCACATACCTGCATGCTTCCCACTCTCTTCTTTCACGTCTTTTCATTGTTCTTTCTACCACTTCCTATGGAGAGATTACGATAAACAATGATCAATGTAGGGAAAACACCCTAAAAATAAATATATTCAATGTTGGCAACAATGTTAATGTTTGACAATGAAACAATTTTAACTTAAAAAAAACACACATTCCTTAAAAGATAAGGATTACAACTTGAGTTAGTTTCAAATGATACAAGATATCCATGAACCAAAACAAAGGAGAAAATATCTTTAAAAATCACTTTTACTCCTTGAAAGAGACTCGTATACTTTGTTGCGTCTTCTTTTTCTTAGTACAGTCACTGTTAAATTACCTTAATCTATTTATAAATATGACTTTCCTTTAAAATGCCATTTTATTTTAACTTGCTCAAATCTGACCTCTTCAAATCGTCTACGTTTTCCTGCTGGTTCTGATCCATCGCTTTCATTTCCAGAATCCTCCTCTTCTTCCTCCCTGAAAATATCATCATAGGCAGGAATCTCGAGGTCATCATCTTGCTTGACCAGAAGTTTGATCTGGTAAAATTTAAATAAAACCACTGTAAAACCCAGTAACAATCTTGGTGAAAGACAAGAATTTATCTTTCTTTTTTTTGTCAAAAAGGAGAACTTACTTGCGTCTCATTGTAAACGTTCACTACATTGATAGGTCTATGAGTATCACAAACAAAGAACAGAGTATCGTCGTCGGGTTGAAGGATTTCCAGCAGGTCAATGTTGGCTCCACAGTTTAGGAGCACAAAATACTTGAACTGTAAATAAAAGCAAATAGGTAGTGGAAAAAAATCTGCGTGAAAGGATGTGCAATTTATATCGAGAATAGTTAAATTCTTGGGACAAGATACCAACAATTATACTTCCAAGAAATTTTTTAAATTGCCATTATAAAAAAATTAGAATTTTAAAAAGATCTTATTCAAGTTCCATTCCCCATAATAGGATTTTCTAAACAAAATGTACAATAGATGCGAGAGAATTGTATTTTATTCCCCTTGTTTTTTATACAGTATATCTATATCCCATTTATTATTTTTTCTTTACCTGATCCTTATGTTCTAGAAATGCTGTTTCCAGTTCTTGCCATCCAGATACTGGGACTAATGTATATTGCACATGATCACACTGGAATAAAGCCTGGAGAAAAATGAAGGCTAAACTTAAGAGCAAGGATAATATTGTAGCTTCACTTTAGCTGAGCATAGCAACAGCAGCTTCCAAGCAAGTTTTTTGTACATTTATCAATTATATTTAAAAACAAATAAGCTAGAACCGTGGAGCTTTGTTAATCGCTCATGTTGTTTAACACTTTGCTAATTTTGCATTTTTACTATATTTAACAAATGATTTACAGGCTGGAAGTTGGCATTTTATCGTGGAAATCATAATAATCATCAAAATCACGCAAGGATGATTTTCTTTTCTCATTCTTTAAAGTTGTTCCACCAACATAATTTTACTGATTTATATTTATAAAATTTACCATCCTACTCATATCCAACCACTTTAGGTTGCACATTTGTATACTAATTCATTTATCATTACAAAAGCATCCTCCAAACACTTTCTATAGGAAAGATCTGGGATGTATTTGGAGATAATTGTAACTGAAAATCATGCATTTTTTTAGAAAACAAGACAAACTTCCTCAATTATCTCACCCCCAAGCCATTGTCCACAATTGCTTTGCAAGAAAGATAGTAATAGTATATTCATTTATGTGGAAATATTCATTGCTCGCTTATTTACAGTTCTTTTCCCCCATTGCACAATATTTTGTCACTTGTACACTCAAAAAACTTGAAGGGCAGACTTACTTGGAGGATTTTACAAGCACATAATGCATCTATGTCCGAAGCCACCAGAAGCAGCACCCGCTGTAAGCAAATATAGATGTTAGTTAGCAACGACAGGGAGTCCTCAATCTATGACCACAACTGAGTCCATTATGTTGTTAAGGGGGAAATTTGTTAAGTGAGTTTTGCCTCATTTTACAACTTTTTTTTGCCACATTTCTTGAGTGAACCCCTGCAATAGTTACATTAGTTAACACGGTTAAGTGAATCTGGCTTCCCCATTGACTTTGCTTGTCAGAAGGTTGCAAAAGGGGATCATGTGATCCCAGGACACCGCCACCGTCATAAATGTGAGTCAGTTGTCAAGCATTTGAATGTCAATCACGTGACCAATTGGGATGCTGGCAAGGTTCATAAGTCACGTTTTTTCAGTGCCGTTGTAACTTCAAATGGTCACTAAGTGGACTGTTGTAAGACAAGGATTACCTGCACCAGGTTGGTTTATCTGCCTTTCCTAGTTAGGAGCAGCAGATCCCTTAATCCCAATCTAGTCAATCTTAATCCAATCTAGTCAATTTCATCTTCTTCTCCATAGTTTCAAGGGCTTTGCTTATATGTCCACAAAGCCAGTTCTGAAAAGTTTTCTCCCATTTCAGAGCTTTGGCTCATTGGTTCTCACTGGCCACTCTCTAAGCCCAAGGCACTACAATGTCTATCCTCCCCAGCCACCAGTCCCTAAAACACACACACACACACACACACACACACACACACACACACCAACCCCAGCTCCACCACCCTGGCAGTGGAAGGCCTGTCCAACAGTCCCACAGACGCAAAGCCTTTTACAGGGTGGAATACAATACCCATCCTCCCCAGCCCTGAAAACCCTGAAGGGGAACCCTCCCCCAGGCCCAGCTCCAGGGCCTCAGCACTTGTGCCCTGTCACAACAGCCCCACCAGAGCAGCCCCAAGCTTGTTCATGGTGGACTACAAGACCCATCCTCCCCAGCCACCAGTCATTTTTTATCCCCCCCCCTTTCCATCCCCAAACCAATCCCTGGTCTCTGTCCACCTCCATCTGCCTCACCCCGACCCTGTAAACCCAGCCTGTGGGTGCAAAGCTGGACTACAATACCCATCCTCCCCAACCAGGATTCTGGCTCGTCCTCTTTCAGCATTGAAAGGGGAAACCCATAGAATCTACCCAGGCCCAACTTCCCTCCTTTAACCCCCACCCCACCCCGTCCCGTCCCCAGCAGTGTTAAACTTGCACAACAGCCCGATCGGGTAGACCCATTTTGGGGGGCGAAGCTTCTCAACGCTGCGGACTACAAACCCCATGCTCCTCAGCCGTCGCCCTCAAGCCTCCTCCTCCTCCTGACCCCCAGAGGCTCCAGCCCCCCTCACCTGGCCCACGACCACCTCGTAAAACTCCTTCCGAAAGTCTGTCAGGAACATGACCGGCCGGGAAAAGCCACAATGGCGGCGGAGCGCGAGAAGAAAGACCCACTTCAAAGGAAGGCGCCAAACGCAACGCCTTTCCTCATTGGCCGGAGCGCTCCGGAAGCCGACCAATCGGAGATCGAGGGTATCACCCTTGTCGTTCGGGATGGGCGGGGTTTCACCCTCAGTCCCGCCCTCTTCTTTCCCCCCGCCCGTCTCAAAGCTGCGGAGAGAACAAGAAAGGAGGGGGATGCGGTCTGTATAGTTTCTGAGAGAGACTTCCGGCTCCCAAGCAGCATCATTCCATATGTGCGGGGCGAGGAGGGTGGAAATAGTACCGTAGGTGCTTATAGATAATCGCAGAGGGGGAAACCATTCCTTTCCTTGAAATAATTAAATGAGAATACATAGAAAGAAACAGATCTCGTTTTTTAAATTTTGTTTTGTTTTCATTTTATCACTTTTATTAGGTTAAAACTTCTACCCTTAACAAATAAATAAGTAAACAAGGCTTCTGTTTCTGTTTCTACACTTTTATGCATTCTATAGTGCTCAACGTTATTTATATGCTGTGCAGTATAATGTACAGGCAGCCCTCCACTTACTGCCACAATTGAGCCCAAAATTTATGTTGTTAAGTGAGACATGTGTTAAGTGAGTTTTGCCCTGTTTTACACCTTTCTTGCCTCAGTTGTTAAGTGAAAAGCTGCAGCTGATAAATTAGTCACCCGGTTGTTAAGCGAACCTGGCTTCCCCCTTGACTCTGCTTGTCAGAGGGTTGCCAAAAGGGGATCAGGGGACACCATAACCATCATAAATATGAATCAGCTGTCAGGCATCTGAATTTTGATCAGGTGAAAATGGAGATGATGAAGTTGTCGTGTGAAGAATCAGAGTTTGCAGCACCGTTGTAACTTTGAACGGTCACTAAACGAGCTGTTGTAAGTCGAGGACTATCTGTATAAAGAAGTTTCTGATGCGTTGCCTCCTTTCATTTATCAATTTTCCCCATCCATTTTCCTAGCGCCTAAACAGTACCGGTAGTAGTACCGGCAACGCAAGCCTTCCTAACTCTTGGGCCAGGAGGATCGCCTACTATTTTTTTTTGCCCTTTCAAGAAGGAAAACAAAAACACAGGCCAGCGTAGCAAGGGCAAACTGGTTCCCGCCATCTTTGATGAGGGCATTCCCTTGCTTATAACGTCCCCCGCTCTCTGTCTGAGTTGATAAACCTCTAAAAACAACCTAAAAATGAGGAAAGCCATAAGGGCGCTCCTGTATTTCAGAATATCTTAAAGGAGACTCGGCTTCTTTGACTACGAGGGAAAACAGAGGTTAGTTTTTTTTACGGTTCCGCTTGAGTCGTTTGCGCACAGCCGGAAGAAAAATACCGACGGACCGATGGTGCGAACTGCATTCTGGGAGGCGTAGTTCCTCCGCTCCTTTAAAGTAAAGCTTCCTTCTTGCTCTTCCCCGCAGAAGTGATCCATACTCCGAAGAGAGGACGGGGGTTCGATCCCCGTTTGCTCCCCAGAAAGGCCGGAGTTGGGGGGACCCCGCGTGTTTGGCGAGACCTGGGCCTAGGCCGAAGAGCGTCTCCCCATCCGCTGCGAGAGGCTTCCTAGCCGGGCGAAGAAGAAGAGGCTCGGCGGTTGCCGGTTTTTTTGGGGGGGACCCTTGGCCGGCTGGGAGGGGAGGCCGGAGGAGGCATCGCCATCATGGTACGGGCCTTGGGACCCCCACAACATCCAGAGGGGCGGGGGGAGGTTCGAAGGAGGACCAGATGTTGGCAGGGAGGGAAAATGCAGACTCATCTGGCCGGGAAGGAGCTTGACTCTCTGAAGCTGACAGGGGGTTGGACTACAAATCCCATGCGGGAGGGGTGGACTGCATATCCCCAGGCAGGCCTCATGGGCTACAGATCCCACCCAGAGCTTGTGGGGGTACGGAATCCCATCCTGGCAGGGTAGGTTTCACACCACATCTGGGTGGGGTGGACTGCAAAACCCATGCAGGCGGGTTGGGCCACATATCCCATCCAAGTGGAAGCCCCAGGTAGGGAGGATGGACTACAAACCCCAGCCAGGGGTTAGGTGGGGGTGGGGTGGGGGGCTACCAAATGCCATTCCGGCAGGATGGACTGCAAATCCCATGCAGGTGGGATGGACTACAAAACCCACCTAGGTACAAAACCCATTGCTGACAGGGTGGGTTACAAACCCCATGCAGGCGAGTTGGGCTACAAAATCCCATCCAAGAGGGATGGACTACAAAACCCCATCCCATCTAAAATCCTTCCAGGAGGGGTGGACTACAAAACCTATGCAGGCGGGGTGGAGTATAAACCTAAGCTAAAGATTGTGGTCTATGAAACTGCATTTAGGCAAGGTGGGTTACAAACCCCATTCAGGAAGAGTGGACTACAAAACCCATGCAGGCAGATTGGGTTACAAACCCTTTTGGGGTGGGCAGGTGATACTACAAAACCTATGCAGGCCAAGTGGACTACAAATCCCCCTAGAGGCAGAATGGATTGCAAACTGACTTGGGCATGGTGGACTACGAAATCCATGCAGGTGGTGTGCACTACAAACCCCATCTTTGGGGTGGGTGGGCTACAGAGCCTTTACAGGTGGAGCAGACTATAACCACATCTGGGACAGAGACAGGATGGGTTTTTTTATTAAGGTTTCAAAGGGAGGAATAAAATGGGTGTTGATCCCAGTTCTGTCCAATTTATTCTGATACAGGAAGTCCTCGACTTACAACAATTCATTTAGTGACCGTTCAAAGTTACAACGGCATTGGAAAATGTATCTAATGACCATCTTTCACAGTTACGACCTTTGCTGCATCCCCATGATCATAGGATCCAAATTCAGGTGTTTGGCAACTGACTCTTATGATGGTTGACAAGCAAAGGCAATGGGGATTCACTTAACAACTGTGGCAAGAAAGGTTGTAAGATGGTGCCAAACTCACTTAACAAAAGTCTCACTTAAAAACAAGAATTTTGGGCTCGAGAACTACCTGCATTTGCTTGCTTGCTTGTTTGTAAAATTTATTGGCCGCCCATCTTATCTCAGGTAAGAGTAACTCTGGGCAGCATACAATTGTAAAAGGTAAAAAAAAAAGATATAAATTAAAAATGTACATTAGTAGAATTGATTATGGCAAATAGATTGTGCTCATCTTAACGCCTCCTGTTTTTCTCTTCTTCTTCCCTCCAGTTTTCTTTCAGCATGTTTGACCATCCCATTCCCCGCGTCTTCCAGAATCGCTTCTCCACCCAATACCGCTGTTTCTCTGTTTCCATGCTCGCTGGCCCTAATGACCGATCCGATGTGGAGAAAGGCGGAAAAAGTATGCGCTGTTTGGCTTTGTTTTCAATTTAATTTAACTTCCCTCTTGGGCAGGTTGAAGAATTAGCATCTGAAATAGCAGTAACTAGCTCAATACCCGTGCTTCGCTACAAAATTATATGATTGGGCTTAGTTTTGGGGGAGGAAAATAAGGGGGGAAAACTGTGCCTCTGCCTACCAGCATCCATTGGCATTCATCTGGCTAGCGTCCTGTCAGTGTTGTGGGAGAATTGGGCTGTTTGGAAACTGAAGCAGTATTTGCTGTGTGAGCAAGGAGAACAGCAAGGAGCCTGGGTGTGGCTTAGCTCAACTGTTCTGTACTAAAGCTGGTTGCTGCTGTGAAACTGAAACTCCTCTCTTCTGCTTGTGTTTTGCATTTGGAAGAGATTTCTTTTCAGGTGGGGAGGGGGAGTAGAACTCCTTAGCATCAGAGCATGTTAATAATAATAATATAGGAACTACTAATGCTCTGATGGTCATTTTGAAAAATCCTTTGTTAGTGAGTACCTAGAAGCCAAGAGGAACATACGTGCCACATTTCAAGTTTGTAGGCTTTGGAGATTTTGTGATGATGCAAGAGTGGTATTTCACACATATATATATATTTGGCCCATAAGTGTAGGAGGAGAGGAGGAGGAAGAGGAGGATAAACCCACTTTTATTCTGGAACCCTCTTTTACAAGAAACTTGCCCGATAAACTTAATAAATATAGCTTAATAAATATCTCCTCTTTGACTTTTCTTAAAAGCACTTTGTTTTCCAAGCCTCTCAAAATCGATTTGTAATGATTTTATACACAGCAGCTAAGGAGAAACTCAGTGCCTCCAATTTAAAAAACAAACAAACCTGGAGACAACATGGCTATTAATCATTAATAACTATATCTTCCCTTTTTTTTAATTTGCTTTTTTTTAAAAAAAATAGACTGGATCAGTTTGTACTCAATACAGCCGCCAAAGCTTGTAAATCTGTTTACAGTCCAGTGTTTGCTAGAAATGTGATTTATGTCTTTCAACATGTTTGGATAACCTGGTCTCGTTCTGGTTAAAAGAGTCATCATTTCTTCTTGGGTGTTGTGTTTCCTGTCCCATACTTGTTTGCCAACTGACTGGGTGGGTCCCTTAGCTGATATCCTGTGGGAACATCCTGTTTTACCTGGTTGCCTCATAGGGAGCCTCATTTTACATCTTGACCTAAACCAGCGGGCTTCAACCATGACAGCTTTAAGACTTGTGGACTTCAACTCCCAGAATTCCTCTTCTAGTCATGTTAGCTCAGGAATTCTGGGAGTTGAAGTCCACACGTCTTAAAGCTGCCATGTTTGGTTGTCTGTTGTCAGAAGTCTAAAGCAGGGGTCTTCAAACATGGCAAACATGTTGTTAAGTGAATCACTGCAGTTGTTAACTTGGTAACAACGATTGTTAAGTGAATCCGGCTCCCTCATTGACTTGGCTTGTCAGATGGTTGCAAAAGGGGATCACGTTGACAACTCTATAAAACATGCATAGAAATGTTTTATGAGTTGACATTCGGCTCCCCTCACTACTTGAAGGTGACCTGTACATCACAAAAAGAAAAACAAATTGAGCGCTGGTATAGAACCTGGGACACTGCGACCGTTATAAATATGAGACATTGCTAAATGTCTGAATTTTGATCACGTGACCATGGGGGTGTTGCAAAGGGCGTAAGTGTGAGAAAGAGCCAATAATCACCTTTTTTTCAGTGCCGTTGTAACTTTGAATGGTCGCTAAGTCAACTGTTGTAAATAGAGAACTACCTGTACAATCCTGACAATCATGGAAAAGTTGAAAAATGCTACCCTGATATCTTCAGTATTCGGGGAATTGTTGAAGTCTGTGGTTTAAGTGTCCTAGAATTGCTCTCTTTTTTTGCCAGCTGGTGTCTGTTTTTCCTGACATTTTTTCACAAGTTGTTTTTATCTTTTTCCTGCAGTAATTATGCCACCTTCTGCTTTGGATCAACTCAGTAAGTTGTGTATATTTAATAAGTTTTCACACTTGATATTCTCTTATTGCACATCTATTTCTTTAAAGGGCTGTTGTCCCCTCTTTGACCAAAATGATTTGTCTGGCAGCATCTCTCTCCCTCTTCTATCTATCTACCTATATCTATCTATCTATCTATCTATCTATCTATCTATCTATCTATC
Source organism: Notechis scutatus (assembly GCF_049901735.1). Taxonomy (NCBI): domain Eukaryota; kingdom Metazoa; phylum Chordata; class Lepidosauria; order Squamata; family Elapidae; genus Notechis; species Notechis scutatus. Next base: position 7,149,411 of record NC_142021.1, on the reverse strand, counting down.
TATCTATCTATCTATCTATCTATCTCTATATCTATCTCTATATCTATCTCTATACCTATACCTATATCTATCATATTTCTAAACTGCCCATCTCCCTCAAAGAGGGATTCTGGGCAACGTATGATGTAATATAACATAAATTTTTAAAAAGTATAAAATTAACCTTAGAAATTAAATTTTAATAAAAAATTAAATTCCATTTTTGCACAAAGATAACTTCTCTCCACCAACATACAGTCTCAAAGACATTTTTAGAAAGAAAAAAAAACGGGATAAGGAGGAGAGCAATTAAGTTTAAGCAAATTTAAAAACCACCCTCTAAAAAAACTCTAAAAGAGAAAACGATGGTGTTAAGCTGTCCTAGGGAAGTTCAAGAATTGTCTCCTTGGATATAATGAACTTTGCAGATTTCCTCCCTCCTTGTTTCCATTAGGTCGGCTTAATATCACCTACCCGATGTTGTTTAAGCTGACAAATAAAAATTCGGACCGAATGACTCATTGTGGCGTGCTGGAATTTGTGGCTGATGAAGGCATCTGTTACCTTCCACACTGGGTAAGTAGACGGTTTTGTTCCATTAAATTAGAGACACGGTGCTCAGATTTAATCCTCCTCCTCCTCTTCCTATTTCTCTATTTCTATTCTCAAGTAAAAGTGATAAATAATCAATTTCAATAGCCACCTATCAATTCATGGTCAATTTCACCCATTTTTTCTCCCCACGCTCAATTTTGAGACCTTTTTTTTTCTTTTTACTAAAAAGATTTGATCTGGAATTGTAGGTGGACCGGTTAAGGGTGGACATACTGGGGAGAAGTTATCCTTCCTAATAAATTGTTTCAACTCCTACCCTCAAAATGACGCTATAGAGCACTGCACACCAGAACAACTAGACACAAGGACAGTGTTTTCCTGAACGCCATCACTCTGCTAAACAAAAATTCCCTCAACACTGTCCAACAATTTACTAAGTCTGAACCACTATTACTATTAATCTTCTCATCACTCCTTATCACCCATCCCCTCCCACTTGCGACTGTATGACTGTAACCTTGTCGCTTGTATCCTTAAAACAATTTATATTGACTGTTTCCTAGTATGATTTGATTGCTTATTGTACCCGATGACTATCATTAAGTGTTGTATCTGATGATTCTTGACTCTTGGTGAATGCATCTTTTCCTTTATGTACCCTGAGAGCATTTGCACCGACAAATTCCTTGTGTGTCCAATCACACTTGGCCAATAAAGAATTCTGTTCTATTGTATTCTATTCTATTCTATTCTATTCTATTCTATTCTATTCTATTCTATTCACATTCTCTGTTCTATTCTATTCCATTCCATTCTCCTTCCTCCTCCACCCTACCCTACTCTACTATACCCTACCCTACCCTACCCTACTCTATTCTATTCTGTTCTATTCTATTCTGAATTAGAGATGAATTTCTTCTCTCCTGCTGTTGCAATCCCGTTTGTTACCTGTCCCTCCTCCTTCTATTCCTAAAGTTTGCAAACTTCATAGAAAAACACATTGAGCTTCGGGCCTTGCATGAAATCAGTTTGGCTGTGTTTTTCTCCCCAAGATGATGCAGAATCTTCTCCTGGAGGAAGAAGGCCTGGTGCAGGTGGAAAGTGTCAACCTCCAAGTAGCCACCTACTCCAAATTTCAGCCGCAAAGTCCCGATTTTCTCGACATCACCAATCCTAAAGCTGTGTATCCTTTTTGGGTGGTTCTTCAAGACAGGAACACCTTGATTCGTTAGAGATGCAATGCTTTGCTTCTAAATGTATACAGGTCATCCTTGACTTAACAACAGTTCATTTAGTGATTGTTCAACGTTACCACGGCACTGAAAGAAGTGACTTAGGACCAGTTTTTCACACTTACGACCGTTGCCGCATCCCCCTGGTCATGGGATCAAAATTCAGAGGCTTGGCAACCGACTCATTTACGACAGTTGCAAGTGTCCCAGGGTCAGGCGTTCCCCCTTTTGCAACTATTTGACAAGCAAAGTCTGCAGGGAAGACGGATTTACTTAATAACCATGTTCCCAGTTTAACCTCTGCAGCAGTTCCCTTAACCACCATGGCAGGGAAGGTTGTAAAATGAGGCAAAACTCCTTGAACACCTGCCTTGCTTAGCGATGGAAATTTCGGGCTCAGCTATGGTTATAAGTTGAGGACTGCCTGTATCATCCTCTCCTTTTAACGACCCCCATAATCCCTTGCGGGGTGGAGTCTAGGCAACTGAATGGAGCTAGCTGAGTGTTTACTGGCCGGATGCCTTTCCTGTCAGCAGTGTGGAGTTTTGTTCAGCCGATATATTCTCAGTGTGCCCAGAGAGAGAAATAATCTGCCTCTAGCTAGGATCGAACTCACGGTCTCTTGATTGTGAGGCGAGAGCTCCACCTCTAGGCTACCGCACCACTCCTTGAGGACCACCTGTATGTGGGGGAGGGGGAGATCAGCTGCATTCAGTAACATATATATCATTTTCCAAAGTTTCCTCATGTTTTTGCACTGCAATCGGGAGGCCTCTGTATTTCCCCTTAATGCTCTCTGAAGATTGGAAAACGCGCTCCGGAATTTTGCTTGCCTCACCACTGGAGACGTCATCGCCATCAACTACAATGAGAAGGTAGCCTCAGTTATTTGCGGTGTTTTCTCAGCCTGGGCAACTTTACACCGTGCGGACTTCCGACTCCCAGAATTCCCCACTCGGGTAGCTTTACGGGATGAGAAGGACTTCCATGCAGCCTGTTCTTCATCCTTTCTTTCCCCCCACCCCCCGTTTGTTTCTTTTAGATCTATGAACTTCGAGTCATGGAGACCAAACCAGACAAAGCTGTGTCCATCATTGAATGCGACATGAACGTAAGTCAGAGATGGACAGTCTCCATCTTGGCTTAGCTACTGATAGGGCGGATGTGCCATGCAAGGCCAAAATGGAAGAAAGCAGACTTTGGCCTGGTAGGGTTGTCGAGTCTGCTTACAATGCTCTTTAACACAACAAAACTTGCTCTTGCAAAGTCTTCCAACAAGCAGACTCTAAATCAGTGTTCCTCGCTGTCAGCTACCTTTAAGATGTGTGGACTTCAACTTCCAGAATCCCCCAACCAGCAATGCTGGCTGGGGGATTCTGGGAGTTGACATTCATGCATCTTAAAAGTCTCTTGAGAGGGAAGAGCTACTCTTTAAATAAACCAGGTTTGTAAACAATCTGGAATAAGGAAAGCAACTGGCCCAGGCTGGAAGGAGGGATCAAATAGGGAAGTAGCCTGGACTCATTGTGTAAACACAAGAGGGCAAGGTTTGACCCCTCCCACCCCTTGAATGGTTTGGAAGCTTACGTGGTTTTTCCCAGGTGAAATCTGCCCATCTAGGAAGATTCCTGTATTATAGGCATAGAACAATAAAGTAGCTACTTTAAACTCCACATGCATGTGTCTGGTCATTCGTGCCTGACATAGGGTGGTTATATAGGCACCATGATGATTGTGAGCTGGGTATAACTTTTGTGTCGCGTTGATTTAATTCAGGTCGACTTCGATGCGCCTTTGGGTTACAAGGAGCCCGAGAGACAAGCGCCTCACGAGGAGTCTGCTGTAAGTTGCTTCTTGTTGTGTTGTTGTTGGCTCTTGGCTTCCTTCTCCCGCAAGAGAAACACACACACACACACACAAAACCCCCTCTCCCTTTCACTTGAGAGAAATAATGACCCATTCCATCTTCAGTATGTTTGGAGAGTTTAAAGCAGAGGTCCCCAAACTTGGCAACTTTTAAGACTTGTGGATTTCAACTCCCAGAATTCCTACGCTATACTGGCTGAGGAATTCTGGGAGTTGAAGTCCACAAGTCTTAAAGTGGCCAAGTTTGGGGACCCCTGCTTTAAAGCCATAGGAAACATGGGACCAAGATGAAAAGTTTCTCTCCACTGGAACAGCTAATCCAACACCTTTCTCTTTTCGCATGACAGCCTGGCACAATTAAGGGATGCTGGATTTTTTAAAAAGATCCATTGGTGTCACTGCTCTGATCACCCCAATCATTTCCAAATACGAGGGCCACCCTGATAAATTTTATGTTTGTTTTTCTTCTTTATTGTTTAGTATATGTTTTTTATTTATAAACATTTTGAATACAGTGTATTGTCAAGGCATATAATTTACAGAAGAGCAAAGAAAGAACAAACAGAAATAGTAACATGTATACTGATAACAATAATAATAGTGTAACAGAATAGTTGTAACCAGATTTTTCTTTGTATTAGCTTATTTGTAATTCTGTTATATTTAATTCATACATAGCAATAATCTTTCTTCATCTAATTTCCACTTCTTATCTCTAACCACTCGTAAAATCTATTCCATGTTAAGTAGTATTCTGTATCTTCTTTGTCCTTTATTTTTAATGTCAATCTATCCATCTCTGCATATTCTTAATATTTTCCGAATTACATCCTCATGTCTGTTTTTCTTGAAGGGATGCTAACCCTACACTAACAAATCAGGGGTCAAATACCTTCACCAAGTTATGCAATTGTGCAAAAGTTTTAATTAGATATGTCATTTCATTGTTGAGGTTTTTTTCCCCTCCCTTCCCCTATAATGAATGGTTGTATCAAACTTATCTCTCTTTTACTCTAAAGGCTGGTCAAAGAACATAATAAAGATATTGATTTAATCTGATTTGTGCCTTCGGGAATCTCGGGGTTATTCTGAGCATAAAACACCAGTTTAATAGAGATTTTGTTCCTTTGGTTATTGCTCGGACAGCGGACAAGTTGGAAACAGAGTTTGTGATAAGCCTGATAAGAGCTAAATTCTTCTTGAGGACTATTCCAATTTATCTGTGCTGCCTTCTGAAGCCTTGATAAAATAGCTTCATTTTTTTATTTATATTTTCCTCTTGCTTTTTAGGATGTTGAAGCAGACCACAGTGGCTATGTGAGCGATCTGGGATTCCGTGTAAGTCTTTTCATTGAGATAAGACTTACGTACGTTAAACATTGGAGTTTAAAGCTGGCCTCAATCAGATTGCAAACTCCTGAGAGCTTGTAAAGAAAAGTGAAAAAAGCAATATTCAATGCTCTCACCTTTTTTCCTTCGGGGGCTGGCTTCGGGGAAATTCGGAATAAAATCAGATTTAAATCAGTTCTGTTGAAGTTTTTTTTTAAATACAATTTCAATAAATTTCCAAAAACAGTAGAGAAGCCAGGAAATAGAGAAACAAGGGAGAATCTAACAAAAAGCAAGACAAAAAAAAAATATCCTTGACTTACAACAGTTCATTTAGTGACCATCTGAAGTCACAGTGGAACTGAAAAAAAGGGACTTCTGATGTTTTTCACACTTACAGCTTTTATAACATGCTCACAGTCACGTAATCAAAATTCAGATGCTTGGCAACTGGTTCATATTTATGATGGTTTCAGTGATCCCCTTTTGCGACCTTCTGACAAGCAAAGTCAACGGGGAAGCCAGATTCACTTAACAACCAAGTTACTAATTTAATAACCGACGTGATTCACTTAACTGTGGCAAGAAAGGCCGTAAAATGGGGCCAAATTCACTTAACAAATGTGCGATTTAAGAACGGGAATTTTGAACTCCTTTGTGGTCCTAACTCAAGGACTGCCTGTAAAATCAAAAAGAGAACGGCTTCCAACTTTCTTTGACAACAGATATAAATATATTCAGTTTGAGTTTTGATGGCACCCTTGCCAGATGCGTAATTTAAGTGATTATTTTCCTCTCTTCTTTCCTTAGGCGTTTTCTGGATGTGGGAACAGGTTGGATGGAAAAAAGAAGGGAGTTGAGTCAAGTCCTTCTCCAATTAAACCAGGAGATATCCGTCGGTTAGTTGGGCTTTTCTTTCTTTTACTTCCACCGCAATTCCCTCACATCATTGCTGTTTTTTCCTGGTGGTTTGCTCATCGCTTGTTTGTTTAGGCCTAGTTTAATACCTAAACCATAGTTGCCTGGGTTTGCCCAGTACACGGGGCCACAAACCACGTCTGACTTTGCAAATTATGCTGAGCTAAACTAAAGTGAGGTAGGAGTAGAGCAGCGTGTTGTGAGAATCCAGCAATTGGATTCATCATCGCCGTCGTCTTTTGACGACCCCATAATCCCTTGCAAGGTGGAGTCTGGGCAACTGAGTGGAGATAACGGAGAGTTTTAATGGCCAGATACCCTTCCCGTTGCCAATGAGGAGTTTTGTTTAGCAGATATACTCCCAGTGTGTCCAGAGGGAGAAATATCTGCCTTTTCCTAGGGTTGAACTCACAGCCTCCTGATTGTGAGGCGAGAGTTCCACCTCTAGGGCACCACATCACTCCAATTGTCTTTCTGGATTCATGGGTGGATTTTGAAATGCTTGTGCCAGCCAGCATCCTTTTGACTTATAGCATCTTACAAAATAAAGTAAAATTTCAGTATGTTAAGTACCCAGGCCTAGAACAAAAGAGAACATGTGAACGCGGGGCCCTGAAATGCAAAATCAACCGCAATAAACCTTTTCCCTGAATTCTGTCTTTTTAAACGGGTAACTTTTCCGCCTTTTCCCCTTGCAGGGGCATTCCGAATTACGAGTTCAAAATTGGCAAGATCACATTCATTCGAAATTCCCGGCCGCTGGTCAAGAAAATAGAAGAGGTGAGTGAAGCTGGATAGGGAGTGATTTATTTATTTATTTATTTAAAGCTGGATCTCAGATTGTGAACTTCAACAAATGCCGCCCAAACCAGCCAGGGAAGTTGCAGCTGATTATTGTGATCTGTAAATACATCGCGTTCCAAACATCAGGAAGATATCATTTTCTAACAGAAACCAAAAAGATGAGGGTGGGGGGAGAAATAAATATATCCAAAAATGTGGTGAATATTTTGTGTTCGCTTTTTTTAAAAAAAATCCAATGACATGTCTTTATAACAGAGAAAGATTAATGGAGTTGGAAGGGACCTTGTAGGTCATCTAGTCCAAGCCCCTCCGAAGCATTTTTTTTTCTTATTTGTTTATTGCGTTTGGATCTTAAAACTCCCATCTTAAAACTCTGGGCAGTCTTGATAGATGGCATAAAAAAGAATAAATAATTCAATGCCTTTTTTTAAAAAAATGGAAAGGAACAGAAATCTGATGCTAACGTTGTGTTTGTAATGTAGCTCGCGGGCCAAAATCTCGAGAAATGGTTTGTGTAACCTTTTCTGGTACCTCCCACCAAAAATATATCTGGACTCTCCATAAGTTTGAAAATTATTCTTCCGAATAGCATTGGTCTGTTGACTTTGTGAGTGCAATTCCAGAAAATAATTGGGGTCCGAATCACCTCTCTCTACCCTTTTCTCCATTTCCTCAGGATGATGCTGCCAGTCGTTTTATCGCCTTTTCCGGGGAAGGCCAGTCCCTTCGCAAGAAAGGCCGAAAACCCTGAACTCTTAATGCTCGGACGACAATAAAATAATCCTGTAGCATTTCTGGCAAGACTGTTTGTATTCCTGCTTCTCTGCATTGATAATTCGGATGGAAAATGAAAATAGGTTTCTGAAGAGCTTTCAGTTTTGAGAGCAAAGCCCTCACTCCCTTCCAGCACTGATGGTGTGACTTAGTTGGGTAAAGAGATGTCTGCAGGAAAACAACCAAGTTCAGAGAACACCAAGGACCTAACAGTCCTCCTCCTTTTTCTCCTCCTCCTCCTCTCCTCCTCCTCCTCCTCCTCCTCCTCCTCCTCCTCCTCCTCCTCCTCCTCCTCCTCCCTCCTCCTTCCTCCTCCTCCTCCCTCCTCCTCCTTTTCCTTCTCCTCCTCCTCTCCTCCTCCTCCTCCTCCTCTTCCCATCCCGCACTAATGTTGTTATCTAGTTGGGTAATGAAACGTCTTCAAAAAATACCACCAAGCTCAGAGAGCATTAAGGACCCAACACAGTCCTCCTGCTCCTCCTCTTCTTATCCCATCCGATGTAGCACTGATGTTGTTACCTAGTTGGGTAATGAAACATCCACAAAAAAACCCCACCAAGCTCAGAGAGCACACAGATAAAACCCTGAGCTACAAATATTTTTTTTCTATTGGGATATTTCATTTAAAGAAAGTGAAGCAGTAATAACTAACAGCAGCTTGATAATCATCTGGGAGCATTGGGCTCTAACAGAAGCGGGCTCTGCCTGCCTGCCTTAACCTTCCCAGGAAGCAGAGTGATTCTGGTGTTGGGGGGGAATACAGATGACCTAGAGGGCAAGCTATCATAGCCCACTTCCCCAGCCAACATCAGAACAAATAACCGCTGATAATCTGTTGTTTAGTTTTCCCAAGTTTCATTGTTTTGAGGTTTCCAGGCTGAGAAACTCTAGCTCTTTCCAACAGCCAAAATTACATTCTTGTCAAATTGTTTTGCTTTAAAGAGAGCGAGGGTGCGAATTGTAACACACTGGCCCAAACCATTAAAAATGCAATAAATATTTTTTTTAACTTGACTTCCAACGAGACCCTCCTGCCTCCACCCTACAACTACAATTCCCAGAAAGTCACATGGCTATACTGCTTCAAAAGGATCAGACTGGCAAAATTACATTATACTGATTTGTATTCATTGTTTGAAAGTCGAAGCTTTAAAGGCTGTATTTGTGTGTGTATGTGTGTGTGTATGTATGTGTGTATGTATGTATGTATGGTATTCAGCTTTGTTCGGGTATTTTCCCACATCATTATAGTTCTGCTTTTAAAGTTGTAGCATCATTTCGGCAGAATCTCATCTGCCATCATCAGGCTTCTGTATTGGGTTCGTCTGTGAGTCAGACTTTCACAGCCGTTTCAGTTTTAAATTTGGGGCTAGCCTACTGCTGTGCCAGAATGGTTTTTTCTTCATCCTGATGCCGAAACATTGCTACAACTTTAAAAGCACAACTATAATGACGTGGGAAAATACCCAAACAAAGCTGAATACCATACATATATATATGTATGTATATATGTGTGTTTACACACACACATATATATATATACATACATACACATAAAATATAAAAATAAATAAATATTCCGCCTTTCATTGTTTGAAAGTCAAAGCTTTAGAGGCTGTGTTGTTTATATGTGTGTGTGTATATAAATATACATATACATACATACACACACACACATATATATATATTCTTAAGTTTTTGCGGGTATGTATGGCATTCAGCTTTGTTCGGGTATAACACTATACAGAAGCCTGATGATGGCAGATGAGATTCTGCTGAAACATTGCTACAACTTTAAAAGCACAACTATAATGATGTGGGAAAATACCTAAACAAAGCTGAATACCATACATATATATATGTATGTATATATGCGTGTTTACACATATATATACATACATACATACACATAAAATATAAAAATAAATATTCTGCCTTTCATTGTTTGAAAGTCAAAGCTTTAGAGGCTGTGTTGTTTATATGTGTGTGTGTATATAAATATATACATATACATACACACACAAATATATTTAACCCGCACATGAAGAACCTTCTCCTTTACATCTGGGGGCCGGATATGACGTAGTTCACCACTGACTGTAGCTCTTAACTTCCCCTCCGAGCCTTCCTTCCCCCCGCCCCATCCGCTTTTCCCATGACACAAGAGAACCGGAAGAGACAGCTGCGCGCTATTGACCGTAGCCCTTAGGGGTCCCTGGTAAAGTTCCAAACGGAGCCTTGCCCCGCCCATTGGGACAAAGGTGGGCGGGGACGATCGCCCAGGAGCCCCGCCCCTGCCGGGTCATTTCTCCAGCGGAGGGGGGGGCCACGCGATGGCCGCTGAAAGGGCATCTTGGCGGGTGAGCCTTCCCGGGTCACAATTAGCCCATAATACGTGGCTAATATTGAAAAACTGGCCCCTGGGAGGGTCATCCCTTAAGCCAGCAGGAAGGGAAAGCCTTTCTCGTGTGTGTGTTTGTGTGAGTGTGGAGCTCCCAGGTTGTGTGAATGCAGGACAGGGGTGTTTGCAGGTCGTGTGAAAGCAGCCTGATGATGACTTTCTCCAGGATTGAACAGTCTTTCCCATCCTCGGAACGAATCCCTGGAGGCTTTCGAGAAGAGACTGGACTGCCATCTGTCAGAAATGGTGTAGGGTCTCCTGCTTGGGCAGGGGGTTGGACTAGATGATCTACAAGGTCCCTTCCAACTCTGTTAATCTCTGTTAAACCAACCGATGTTCTAAGGAACTCCAAAGCTTTTTGACAGTAACAATTATTACGCTTAATGATCATGAATTTTTATATTTTACATTCTTATATTTCAGAATAAATGTATCCACCGCCCAGCGAGAGTAGAATAGAGCTGGAAGGGACCTTGGAGGTCTTCTAGTCCAGCCCCCTGCTTAAGCAGGAGAATCTCTATACCATTTTAGAAAAGTCTAGTCTCTTAATGGAGGTTGCATCATAGTTTTTTATTATATTTAATATTCTACACTTAAAACAAAATTGTATGTCGCCCAGGGTTGCATCATGGTGTGTGATGAGTGACATATGAGTTTCATAAACAAATATTGATATTGTATTAATAGGTGGATTATGTATTGCATGTAATATACATATTAATATCCATGAATATTACATTGTTATAGATTTAACATGTTCTATAACATAACATTGGCTGCATAATAGATGTACCATAATTCATTAAAATTATATGCTGCCTGCCATTTGAACCAACTCTGGGCGGCTCACAGCAATCAAAGCAAAGAAATGATGCTAAATAAAGAAATTTTCACCGCCTAGACTAGGCCGTAGAGTAAAATGGGTGTAGAGTAAAAATGACTGTAGAGTGAAAGAGGGTGAGACCAGTGAGTATGACCTAAAAGGGTAAAAATTGAGGTTGAGAAAAAGCGAGAAGGCAAAAGCTGAAGAACGTACCTTAGATTTAGGCACGTCCGGCTTGAAAAGCATATTGCACGCTGTTTGATTTTTCTTCTGATCGGGGTGTGAATCTCAGATTGTGGGTTTTTCAGCACAATTGCAAACGATGCCAAGGAACAGCTGCTTGTACAGATAGTCCTCAACGTACGACCACAATTGGGCCCCAAAATTTCTGCCACTGAGCAAGACATTCGTTTAGTGAGTTTTGCCCATTTTATGACCTTTCTCGCCGCAGTTATTTAGTTAGTCACACTTTTGTGAAATTGAATCTGGCTTGTCAGAAGGTCGCAAGAGAGAATCACGTGACGCCGCTACCGTCAAAAACATGAATCAGTTGATGAGCATCTGAATTTTGACGAGGTGGCCCTGGAGAGATGTTCCCAGGGGTCTTAAGTGTGAAAAGACAGCCGTAAGTCGCTTTTGGCAGTGCTGTTGTCATTTTGAACGGTCGCTAAACTGTTGTAAGTCAAGGACTAGCTGTACATTTCTCTCCTCTGCATTCTTTTTACAACTTGAGAAACTAGGGAGAGTCCCTTCTGAGCCTTTTGTCCCACCCAGTGTCCAGCTGCAGGGTAAGTAGTCCCTTATCTAAACTTAATGGCATCTCTTCCCCTTGTCTCCCAAGGTCTTTCCCACATACCATTACATCCCTCTCCTTTACAGCCCAAGAAACTAGGGAGGGTTCCTTCTGAGCCTCTTTCTCCACCCATTATGCAGCCATGGGCTATGTCATCTCTTTATCTGTCTGCTCCCTAGGCAGCCTCTCTTCTGCCCCAACTCCCAAGGTCTTTCCCACATACCCGTATAGCTGCCTCCTTTATGGCCTGAGAAACTAGAGAGTCCCTTCTTGAGTCTCTCCACCCATTAGGAAGCTGGGGGCTATGCTGTCCATTATCTAATCATTCCCTAGGCAGCATCTCTTCCCCCATCCCCAAGGTCTTTCCCACATACCATTACAGCCGCCTCCTTTACATCCTAAGAAATTAGGGAGGGTCCTTTCTGAGTCTCTTTCCCCACCCATTATGCAGCTGTGGGCTATGCTGACTCTTATCTGACTGCTCCCAAGGTTGCCTCCTTTCATTTTTCTGCCCCAACTCCCAAGGTCTTTCCCACCTACCATTATAGCCGCCTTCTTTACAGCCCAAGAAACTAGGGAGGGTCCCTTCTCTTTTGTTGAGTCTCTTTCTCTACCCATTATGAAGCTATGCCGTCCATTATCTAAATATTCCCTGGGCAGCATCTCCTCTCCTGGTCTGTAGGGTTATGTTTTGTGCTTTTTGTGTCCGACAGCCACCCCGAGCCTGCACAGATTACTGGTCTGAATGGAAGCTGTGCCGGAGCATCCGTAATCTATATCATCATTACTACACTTACGGGGAGATGCCATCTTGCGCGCAGTGGAAAAAGGATTACAAGAATTGCAAAGAATGGGAGAGAACCAAAAGCACGCTGGCCAAGGTGCAGTTATGGGATCTGGCGAGGGATCTGGAAGATGGAAGTTATAGAAATATAATTTTTTACTCCTACGTTTATTCGTGGCTTCATGCTGTGGTGTTTTTAAGAGAACGCACCTGCTCTGGGGTTTTATATTTCGATAGGGTGGAAAGAAGGAACGAAGGATGGAAGGAAGGAAGTGGAGAAGGGCAACAGGGAGGGAGGGGGAAGGAAAAAAGTGGAGAGGGGGAAGAGAGAAAGGGAGGGAGGGAAGAAAGGAAGGAAAGCAGGAAGGAAGGGGAGAAGGGAAAGAGAGAAAAGGAAGGAAGGGGAAGGGAGAGAAGGAAGGGAGGAAAGAAGGAAGGGGTAAAGTGGGGAAGGGCAAGGAGGAGGGAAGGAAAAAAGTGGAGAGGGAAAGAGAAAGGGAGGAAGGGAAGAAAGGAAGGAAAGCAGGAAGGAAGGGAGAAGGGAAAGAGAGAAAGGAAGGAAGGGAAGGGAAGGGAGGAAAGAAGGAAGGGTAAAGTAGAGAAGGGCAAGAGGGAGGGAAGGAAAAAAGTGGAGAGGGAAAGAGAAAGGGAGGGAGGGAAGAAAGGAAGGAAAGCAGGAAGGAAGGAAACAAACTAGCTCATGGTTGTAGATGTTACCTAGTTTGGGTCATCTGTAAGAAGGCAACTAAGCTCAGAGAGCACCAAGGACCCCACAGATCTATTTCACTCTGAAAAGCACGATGTGTACCCAATGTTAGGATATTATTAATAACAGCTTTGATCTGTTGCAGGAACAGTTGTGCCACAGCGAGCATGAACGGATGGCCAAGAAAGAGAAACATGCACCAGTGTGGAAAATGAGAAAAAGTCCTCCGCCCGACTGGAATTCACCCATTCAGGAAGAAAACTTCAAATGAGGCGCTCTGCTATTCTAGCATCTTTAAGAAACTCTTCATCCTGAATAGAGAGGCATTTTCCCGCCATAACTCTGGGCTTCCACCTGGCCATACCTGGGTTGAACTGTTCTGAAGTCAGTGCAAAATTTCAAAGGGCTTTCACCACATATCATTGCAAAGGATATACTTTTGCGGTTCACAAGCTTCCGTCTTTGTTGCAAATTAGCTGTGCAAATACCGTGGCTGGTTGATAAAGGGACAACTTGGGAATTCTTTATTTGTATGCAACATTCAGGTCTGTATTAAAACATCCTTTACAAACCACAGGGTTGTGTTTATATAAACCTAACAACAACCCCCAAAAAAAAAACACAATACACTATGGCTTAACAGGATGTATGAACTCGGTAGGAAACTGGATGTTTAGAGAACTGGCAATTCTATTACATTCAACTCCACAATGCAGATATGCAGGTAGTCCTTGACTTACAACGGTTCATTTAGCGACCAAACAGTTAAGATGGTTTTTCACACTTTAAGAATGTTACAGCATCCCCGTGGTCACGTGATCAAAATTCAGATGCTTGGTAACTGGCATGTACTTATACTTGCAGTGTCCTAGAAAAGCCAGATTCCCTTAACAACTGTGTTACTAGCTTAACGGCCACGGTGATTTCTTAACGACAGCAAGAAACGTAAAATGGGGCAAAACTCCCTTAACAACTGTCTGGGCAATGGAAATTTGGAGTTCAATCGTCGTTAAGTCGAGGACTACTCTGTACAAAATGGCTTTTCATCATCACTCTGTGTCAGGCAAAACTAGATTGGTAAGTATAGTTTATTCAACTGCCAGAGGAGGAGTAGAAAATGGAATTCCTACAAAACACTGATCAATACATTAACTGCATCTACTATTAATCTCTAAGAATCAGCTCAGAATAGTTAGGATGGGGTCTTAAATGCTTTGTATTTTCAATCATCATCTTTTAATGACCGCATAATTACTTGTGGGGTGGAGTCTCGGCAACTGAACGAAGCTGAGTATTTACTGGCCCGATGCCCTTCCTGTCACCAAGGGGGAGTTTTGTTCAGCAGATATATTCCCGGTGTGCCCAGACAAGAGAAATTATCTGCCACTACCTAGGATCGAACTCACACCCTCCCGATTGTGAGGTGAGAGCTCCAACTCTAGGCCACTACAACAGTCCCTGCTTTGTGTTTTCAATCCCCCCAAGACAATTAATCCTTTATGATTGGCTTATTAGGTAGCTCACAAGATTTTATTTATTGGATAAATGTGTGTGGCCACCCAAAGATGGGAAGATTAAACTCTTAAAAGAGTCAGCATTCAAAGTTTTCCACTGACTCCTGTATAATCTATGTGTCTCAATGGTAGGTTTATCAAACAAATACACTGGATGGGTGCTTGAGATCTAGCCAGGGGTCAGGCAGAACATAATTTAGCATGTTTGCACTTGCTGGTGGTGTTGCTCTTCCCACAACCCCAAATCAATACGTGTATGTTCTTGTGAGATCGTTGCATTTTCCTTCAGGGGCTTCATACGTAGCCTGCGGAGGGGTGTGCAGGGGTTCTTGCCTGTCGAAAGGGAACAAGCAATCATCCCGCAGAATGGCTGCCTGATACAGCTCTTCCGACTCCAGGCGCAATTCCCTTAAAGCTTGTTCCTGGGCAGCCACGAGACGTTTTATGGTGTCCATCTCGGCCATGTCCTGTCGTTGCTTATAGGCGGCCCACTGTTTCAAAACCTTAGTTCGTCTTTCGCTTTCTGCAAGGGAAAGTGGTTTAGGCTCTCGGACCCTGTGAGAAAAACAGGCCAATAATAATAATAATAATAATAATAATAATAATAATAACAACAACAACAACAACAACAACAACAACAACACATGGACATTCTTCTAAACTGAGTTCTTTTATCTAGCTATATAACAACAACAACAACAACAACAACATATGGACATTCTTCTAAACTGAGTTCTTTTATCTAGCTATATAACAACAACAACAACAACAACATATGGACATTCTTCTAAACTGAGTTCTTTTATCTAGCTATATAACAACAACAACAACAACAACAACAACACATGGACATTCTTCTAAACTGAGTTCTTTTATCTAGCTATATAACAACAACAACAACAACAACAACACATGGACATTCTTCTAAACTGAGTTCTTTTATCTAGCTATATAAAAGCGAAATCCCACTCATGCATCATCACAAAATCTCCAGCACCATCAAGCCTACAAACTTGAAATTTGGCACGTATGTTCCTTTTGGCTTCTAGGTGCTCGCTAAGAAAGGATTTTTCCAAATGACCATCAGAGCTATTAGTATTTCCTATATTATTATTATTAATACGCTCTGATGCTAAGGAGTTCTACTCCCCCTCCCCACCTGAAAAGAAATCTCTTCTAAATGCAAAACACAAGCAGAGGAGAGGAGAGGTTCTGTTTCAGAGCACCAAGCAGCTTTAGTACAGAACAGTTGAGCTAAGCCACGCCCAGGCTCCTTGCTGTCTCCTTGCTCACACAGCAAATACTGCTTCAGTTTCCAAACAGCCCTCAACCCTCACACACTGACAGGACGCTAGCCAGATGAATACTGATGGATGCTGGTAGGCAGAGGCACAATTTTTTTCCCTTGTTCTCCTCCCCAAAAACTAAGCCCGACTACATAGTTTCATAGTGAAGCACAGGTATTGAGCTAGTAGTTTCACAGGTTGTCCTTGACTTAACAATTCGTTTAGTGACCAAAGTTATGATGGCATTGAAAAAAATGACTTACGATGAGTTTTCACACTTAATGACTGTTGCAGCATGATCACATGATCAAAGTTCGGATGTCCAGCAAACTGACTCATATTTGTGACGGTATACCCTCTTTGTTCAGTCACTTGGAGACGTGTGGATATCAACTCCCCAAATCCCCCAGCCGGCATGAACAAACATGCTCAATAAATTTTTTTAAAAAGTGGCAGTCACCATCCGGAGTGATCCCACCTGCCCAGTGTCCCATTACCTTTTTTCATCCATGAATCTGAATGGGATGATGAAGTCTTCAATAGGAACCAACTCTTGAGCTGCTCTTTCCAATTTTCTGATTTTCTTTTTCAGCCGTTCTCTTTGAGCGTAGTCCTTCTTTGGATCTACCCTTTTCTTCTTCCTCGGGGGCTCGGCTCTAATGGACGGGGGGGGGAGGGGGGGAGGGATAAATTAAATATCAGCCGTCACTTGAATTTGGTAGAATGCTATTTCGCTGTCTCAGAATGACTTCAATGGGAAAAAAAATCTCAAAGTCACGGAAGGTTGTAGTGTTGTTCAATCCTATGACTGATTTATGACAATTTTTTTGCTATTTCCCGTCTTTGGGGCCGATTTAACAGCCCCCCCCCCAAAAAAAAAGTACCCATAGAAAAAATTGTAAAATTGAGTCAGTCATATAAGGCTCCATTATGGCCAGAAGTTGAGATTGCACGTGTGTGTGTGTGTGTGTGTGTTTACTCAAACGTAAATCCTGTTGGATTCAGCAGCACTTTTTCCTACATAAGCAGAAATTAAATTACAGCCATATTGATTAACTTAAGTGCATTGGATTAATTTGAAATGTGAACTTGGAAAAGCAAGCAGAGTTCCTCACTCCAGAACATTTAATGGGTTCTCCCAGTCAAATTACCTTTTCTTAAGATACTCTTCACTGTAAAGATAAAACATGTGTATGAATTGTAAGGAGCCTGGCTGGCCTCATTCACAGGACTAAGCCAAGGAAGCTATAGTTATTTATCTATGTTTCAACAAATGGTAAAAACACATGAGAAATGTTCAGAAGTAATTAACAAGATGAAGATTTCAATCACTATTCATCCAGGAATAATTTCAGCTCATTCATTATCAGCCAAAGTTAACCTCGTTCAATTCTTGGGATTATAAAAATGAGTGAATGGAGAACCTAACCACAAGATTCCACCATTTCTCAGAGAAGGTAAGGAAAATAATACATTTTAATAGCTCTTCTTATATTAACAGGTAGAAAGGATCAAATAAAAATGTGGGATTTACTTTACCTCATGGGCAGAGCTGTTCTCAGTTCCAGGAGGGAAGACTGCCAGTGGTTCGCTCGGAGTTGTCCATTCCAGATTAACTGAGAACTAAAAGTGTATATAATGTCAATCAAGGGTGGTTGCGGAGAAATTAGAATAAGAAAAGTGTTTTGGATATGTCTGCCACCATGAGTTATTTGTAAAAGTAATAAAGGCACAAATGAATAGAAACAATAGATAGAAGCTTATCAAACCTAGAAAAAATTTCCTGACCATTAAACAAATAATTCCCTCAACATTGTCCAATTATTTACAAAGTCTGCACTTCTATTACTGTTAATCTTCTCATTACTCCTTATCACCCATCCCCTCCCATTTGTGACTATATGACTGTAACTTTGTCACTTGTATCCTTACAATTTATATTGACTGTTTCCTAGTATGATTTGATCGCTTATTGTACCCTATGACTATCACTGTTGTACCTGATAATTCTTGACTCTTGCCGAATGTATCTTTTCTTTTATGTACACTGAGAGCATTTGCACCAAGACAAATTCCTTGTGTGTCCAATCAAACCTGGCCAATAAAGAATTCTATTCTATTCCTATTCCTATTTCTATTCCTATTCTATTTCTACTCTTATTCTATCCTATTTCTATTCTATTTCTATTCCTATTCTATTCTATCCTATTTCTATTCTATTCCTATTCTATTCTATTCCTATTTTATTCTATTCCTTATTCTATTTCTATTCTTATTGTACCCTATGACTATTATAAATTATTGTACTTTATGATTCTTGACTCTTGACAAATGTATCTTTTCTTTTATGTACACTGAGAGCATATGCACCAAGACAAATTCCTTGTGTGTCCAATCACACTTGGACAATAAATAATTCTATTCTATTCTATTCCTATTCTATCCTTATTGACTATTATAAATTGTTGTACATTATGTTTCTTGAAGAATGTATCTTTACTTTTACGTACCCTGAGACCTTATGCACCAAGACAAATTCCTTGTGTGTCCAATCACACTTGGCCAATAAAGAATTCTATTCTATTCCTATTTCATTTCTATTCCTATTCTATTTCTATTCCTATTTTTCTTCTATTCTATCCTATTCCTTTTTTCTTTTCTTTTTTCTTTTCTTCTCTTCTATTCCCTTTTCTATTCCTATTGTACCCTATGACTATTATTAAGTGTTGTACCTTGTGATTCTTGACTCTTGACAAATGTCTCTTTTCTTTTATGTACACTGAGAGCATTTGCAGCCAAGACACAAATAAAGATTCTATTTATTCTATTCTATTCTATTCTATTCTATTCCCTTTTCTATTCTATTGTACTATGACTATTATTAAGTGTGTGTCCAATCACAAGACAATTCCTTGTGTCCAATCAGGCCAATAAAAGAATTCTAATTCTAAAACGATCAGCAGAATGACTTGCCTCCAGAAGTCGTGGGTGCGCCATCACTGGAGGTTTTTAAGAAGAGACAGGACAGCCATTTGTCTGGAATGGGATAAGGTCTCCTGCTCGAGCAGGGGGTTGGACTAGAAGACCTCCAAGTTCCCTTCCAACCTTATTCGATGTTCTAAAAATTATGATAAATTGTGGGTGACCCATTCACTGTACGTTTTTAAGAGATTGGACAGCCATTTGTCTGCAATGGAACAGGGTCTCCTGTTTGAGCAGGGGGTTGAATTAGATGACCTCCAAGGTCCCTTCCAACTCTGTTATTCTGCTGTATGAAGGGTTTTCATGGCGGGGCTGGTGCGGGGCGTTTCCAAGGGCGAGCTTTACTCCCCCCCCCCTCAATCCACCCCAAGACCTACTGGTCGCCGCTGGAAGCACCCGAAGGACCCCCTTCTGGCCGCTTACCGAAATAAAACGCCTGCCGTCCGGCTCCCGAGGAGGTTGAACGCACCCGGGGCCCACATGCCTCCGTTCCTAATGGAGGACCGCTCCAGCGACACACCGCAGTCCGACGCCGATTGCTGCTCTCCCGCTTCCGAAGGCTCGTCGGGGAAGTTCCGGAAAAGTTGCGCGCGCATCCCACCCCCCTAGTTAATACCCTAGTTAATATTTATTATTTTGATGTTTTATTTGCTTGGTCGGTTGCAAGCTGAGATGGGTGGTGTAAACAAACAAAAAATCAGAGTATCTAAACAAAAAAAATCTTTAAAAATTTATAAAGCTGCCCAGAGTTTTATTTATTTATTTATTTTGTCAAGTATTTGCACGGAGTCAAATTCCTTGTGTGTCCAAATCACACTTGGCCAATAAAGAATTCTAACTTCTAACTTCTAAGCATGCATTAGATAACATGTATAAGTATAAACATGAAAGTATAAGTATAACATGTATAAATATAAACATGTATAAGTATAAACACAATCATGTCTACCGTCCCTGTCCTATTGTCCCCATTTGTACTTATTTCCTGTACTCTTACTCATGTTTATACTTATACCTATTATCTTATAAGTGATTGACAAATCAAATAAATAAATAAAAATAAATGGTTATGAATACATGAAATGGATACAAATAAAAAAGAACATTAGGACAGGGATGGTAGGCATGTCAGTGCGCTTATGCATGCCCCTATAGTAAGATAGGAGGCTAATAAATTACAATAAAATGTTTTTATTTTAATAAAAATATATACTATTTTATTATGTATAATATTAGGTAGTCCACAAGCACAATTGAGCCCAACATTTCGGTTGTTAAGGGAGATACTTGCTAAGTGAGTTTTGCCCCATTTTACAACTTTTCTTGCCACCGTTGTTAAGTGAATCACTGCAGGTGTTAAGTTAGTGACATAGTTGTTAAATGAATCTGGCTTTCCCCACTGACTTTGCTTGTCAGAAGGTTGCCAAAGGGGATCACATGGCCCAGGGACACTGGAAAAGTCATAAATATGAGTCAGTTGCCAAGCATTTGAATTTTGATTAGGTGACCACTGGGATGCTGCAAGGGTTATAAGTGTGAAAAATGGTCATAAGTAGCTTTTTTCAGTGCCGTTGTGACTTTGAACGGTCACTAAATGAACTGTTATAAGTCAAGAACTACCTGAGTAGTAAAACAGGTAAATACATTTTAATCAATTTTAAAATATATTTTAATAAAGTACATAAATACCATATGATGAAATATATAAATAGATATTTGTATGCTTTGAATATGTGTGTATGGAGGTATATGCATAATGGTTATCTTTTAAGACCTGAATGCAAAAAAATTTCATTTTAATGTATGCTGACTGGTGTATAGTTAAAGTGACAATAAAGGTTCTATTCTATTCTATTGAATTCTATTTTATTCTATTGAATTCGATTCTATTGTATTGAATTGTATTCTACTCTATTCTTCATTCTTTATTCTGTTCTGTTCTATTCTTTATTCTATTCTATCTTTTATTCATTCTCCTTCCATCTTTCCTTCTTCTCCTCTTTCTATTCTATTTTCTATTTTCTATTTTCTATTTTCTATTTTCTATTCTTTATTCCTTATTCTATTCTATTCTATTCTATTCTATTCTATTCTATTCTATTCTATTCTATTTCAATCTGCAATTCCATTCTATTCTAAATCGGAGCCGGGGAGTTGGAAGAACACTCATGACGTCACCCCCTCTCCGCCTCCCTACCTGTCGCCTCCCGCCGAACTACACCTCCCGGCATGCCTCAGCGCCAGCCGCCATAGCGGAGGATCCCGGGAACTGTAGTTTCCCGCCGTCTGACAGGGCCGTCCCTCTCTCCTCTCCCAGCCCTTGCCTTAGCCATGCCGACCGCCCGGGCCTCTGAGCCGCCCCCGAGCCTCCCTCTACCCCGCCGCCTCCTCCTCCTCCTTCTCCGGGAACCCTCGGCGGCCCTGACGCCCTTCGCGCCGCCCCCGGCCGTCGCCTTTGGCGGCCTCCCGGGAAGCCCCCGCCGCGCCACCCGGCCGGGCCTCTCTGGGCGTCGTCCCTTGTTTCCCGCCGGGCCGCTTGGGTCGTTGCCCTCCGCTGACTTCCGGCGTTGCCGGGGAGCCGCCGGGAGCGGGGGATGCGGCCGGGTGGCGGCGGCTGCTGCTGCTGCGGGCGGGACGGGCGATGGCGAGGCGGCCCTGAGGGCCTCGGGGCGGAGGAGAAGGGAGGAAGAGGAGGAGGAAGGCGGCGCTGAGGGCGGCCGGGGCGAGGGCCGGGGTTGCCGCCGCCGCCGCCTCCTCCTCCCGCCTGCCCAGGGCAGCCTGAGCCGGGGCCGTCCCGCCTGCCCCGGCCCGCGGCCGTCCTCGACACGGAGCGAGAGGAGCGGTTCGGCGGAGGGAAGAAGAAGAGGAGGAGGCGGAGGAAGAGGAGGAGGAGGAGGAGGAGGCGGAGGCGGGGGGAAAATGAAGCTCCTGAAACCGACCTGGGTCAACCACAACGGTGAGGGCGTCCTCGGAGCGCGTGCAGAGGGCGAAGGGGAGGCGCCAGGGGACCCCCAGGCTCGTGGGAGGGAAGGAGGAGATATGGGGGGAGTGGGGTCCTCTGAGGGAGTGCAGAGTGCTGGGCGAGGGACCTTGGCTTTATCCCGTGGGGGTGGAAGGAGAGGGTCCTCTGCGGGAGTGCAGAGTGCTGGGCGAGGGACCTTGGCTTTATCCCCGTGGGGGTGGAAGGAGAGGGTCCTCTGCGGGAGTGCAGAGTGCTGGGCGAGGGACCTTGGCTTTATCCCCGTGGGGGTGGAAGGAGAGGGTCCTCTGAGGGAGTGCAGAGTGCTGGGCGAGGGACCTTGGCTTTATCCCCGTGGGGGTGGAAGGAGAGGGTCCTCTGAGGGAGTGCAGAGGGCTAGGGAGGCGTCAATGGTTCTCATGTCCTATGGGGGCGTTGAGGAGAAAGGGGGATATCCTCTGAGCAAGTGCAGAGGGTTATAGAGTGGGAAGGGGGGTTCTGCACTTACTTGATGGGGGAAGAGGAGGAAGGGGTCCTCTGAGCAAGTGCAGAGAGGTGTGTGTGGGGGTGCACTGCACTGCTACCCGCACACCCACTGGAGGGGAGAGAAGGGCAAGTCCAGAGGGTTAAAAGGGTCCTTTCCGCCATACTCACGGGAGGGGGTGGGTGGGATGGGGGGTTCCTCTGAGCATGTGCAGAGAGGTAGGGTGTGTGTATCTGTGCACTGCACTGCTGCCGCCAGTCCCACTGTGGGGAAAGGGAAGGGGTCCCCGAGCAAGAGCGGAAGGCTGGGGGTGTGTGTCCTTGGCTCCCATATCCAATGGGGGTACTCTGAGTGCGTGCAGAGTGTTGGGGAGTGTCCTCAGCTTTATCCCGCAGGGGTGGGTGAGCGGGGAGGGGGTGTTCTCTGAGTGAGTGCAGAAAGGTTGGGGGGGCATGCACTGCACTGTTGCCCCCACTCCCACTGTGGGGAGAGGAAGGGGGTCCATTGAGCATGTGCAGAAGACTTAAGGGGTTGTCCTTGGTCCTATATCAATGGGGGGAGTGTCAGGGAAGAAGGAGAGTCCTCTGAGCTCACGCAAAAGATTAGGCAGTGTTCTCAGCCCTGATACGCACAGGTGTGAGGAGGAAGTGGGAGAGGGGCGTGTGTGTGTGTGTGTGTCCATTGTGCTGCTGCTCTCACACCCACTGGGAGCTTTAGGAGAGGGTTATCTGAGCACATGCAGAGGACTGGAACGGGGAGGACCTTTGTTTGGGTTGCCTCCAGACACCCAGAAACACCACAGGGAGGAGGAAGGGGAAGATGACAAGGGCTCTACAAGCATGTGCAGAGGGCCCCCAAGGAGCAGGCGGCTGGCTGGGTGGGGTGGATCTTCAGCTGGGTTGCCACCCACCCCCAGAAATAGGAGGAGGAGTAGAATAGGTCCTTGAGCAAGTGCAGAATGCCCTGTGACAAGGAACCCTTGGACGGGCTCCTCCTCCTCCCAGGAAATCAACCGAGTGGGGGCCTTCTGTTCATGCTCAGGGGCTACCAGCCTCCCTTCCCCTCTCCTGGCCTGTGTCCTTGAAATCTCAGGGAAAGCTCAGCGCCAGCCTCCCCTTCCTTTGGGGAATACTCCTCCACTCCTTGTTGGGTTGCCACAGCACATAAGCACCT
Source organism: Notechis scutatus (assembly GCF_049901735.1). NCBI lineage: Eukaryota > Metazoa > Chordata > Lepidosauria > Squamata > Elapidae > Notechis > Notechis scutatus. The sequence continues at coordinate 7,126,049 of NC_142021.1, read as the reverse complement.
CTTCACCGCTACCTCAGTTTACAGTGCTTGCAAAAAGGCAAGTATAGACAGCCCTCGACTTACAGCAGTTCACTTAGCGACCGTTCAAAGTTACAACGGCACTGGAAAAAAAGAGAGTCTTACAACCGTTGTTCACACTGTTACGACTGTTGCATCATCCATGCGGTCACGTGACCAAATTTCAAGCCGCTTGGGAACTGACTCGCATTGATGACGGTTTGTAAGTGTCTCGGGGAGTCACGTGAAACCCCCCCTTTGGCATCCTTCTGAGAAGCCAAGTCAATGGGAAAAACCAGACTCACTTAAGAACCGTGTTAACTGCAAGGGTCGTGAAATGGAGCAAAATTCACTTAACAAATGTTTCACTGAGCAACAAAAAAAAAATCGAGGGCTCAATCCTGGTTGTATGTCGAGGACTACCTCTAAGTCCTTGACTTACAACCATCTGGAGATAAAGGAGAAGACAGAGAGCACATCCACACATTGCAATCTTGGTGTTTGGAGGCTATAGGGCAGAGGTCTCTCAAACTTGGCACTTTAAGACTTGTGGACTCCAACTCCCAGAATCCCTCAGCCGGCTGAGGGATTCTGGGAGTTGGAGTCCACAAGTCTTAAAGTTGCCAAGTTTGGAGACCTCTGATTAAGGAAACGATTCAAGATGAAAAATACCTGCATGTTTTATTAGACAACTGCTCTCTCTCTCTCTCTTTATGCCAACTGGCAGCAACTTCCAGAGTTTTGTCACCTTGAAACCTGACGTTCCCTAAGTGTGCAAAGTTCTCCATTCCTATGGAAAATCAGAATATGTGGCATAGGGCAGTGGGTTTTGTTTAGTGGCTGAAGCGCTGTAGCTCCTTACAGTTTTGACTCTCCTTTGTCCTGGTTTTCATATCAGGACCTTGAAATGCAGGAATAATACAGAAAACTTTTGCTTAAAGAGTTCGGTGTTTTTCTAAAAAAATAATCCCTCACTTGTAGGGTTTTGCATGTAAAAACGTTTTTTTTAAAATATGCTTGATGGCAATAGCTTTTGTAGTACTTCAAATTTTATTTCTATGGTACACATTTCATGGTGTTTTTTTTTCTTTGAAAAGTTTCGCTTCTCATCTAAGAAGCTTCTTCAGTTCAAAGAAGTCCAGTTTGTTGCCTTTTTTGGGGGGGGGGGGGAAACATCTTTGGGACAACTGTGACCTGGATGCTTTAAGAATCTCTCTAGATTTTTCTTGGATATATTTATTGACATTTAAATTAGGCTTCCTGGTTTGTCTCTTTGTTTGTTCAGCAGAGAAAGAAAGTTGTTAGTGACAACTCAGCATTTGAAGAGAGACTTTCTGGTTTTCTGATCTGTTTCTTGAAAGCTGCACAGGTTACTTTCTGCAAACCTGAGACTGTGTACATCTTCCCAATACTTTTCATTGAAGTGCACAGTTTCCTATTTTAGCATTGTGCTATTTCCATCCAGGGGAGGCTAAACTGTCTCCCCCCCCCCCCGAAAACTTAAAAGAACTCTTTGGAAGTAATTTAGTGCATAAGTGACCATTTCATGACCTCTGAAGGGAAATGTATTTTCCATCCAGATCAGAATTGCTTGGACCCTCTATGGGACATTCCCTGGAAGAAGTATTAGAATATACTTTGGACTGCTGAACAGATCATAGATTTCCTGTTAGGAAGACAAATGTCAGCATCTCTAACTTAGAAACATTTTACAACGGGTCTAGTTGGGTTTATGGAAAGCTGAAAGCAAAGATCGTCTTTAGTTATGCATTCTTGAACTTTATTTAGCCTCCTGGATAGTTAAGCTTTGCGTTAGGGATTTCTTGCTGCGAGATTTGTAAAGATACCAACAAGGGGGTCTGATAACAGAAGATCACATATTAACCTCTAAAGAATATAGATTGAGCAGATCTCCAAAGCGTACTGCTTGATCCTTTAATCCTTATTGTCAAGAAGGATCTGGAAGCATCATTTTTTCCCCCTTCCAGAGGTGAAGAAAGGGCTCCAAGTATCCATACCATATCCAGAGTTTCCTGCTGGGTTTCCCAGGAAGGAGTCTTTGATGTCCCTTCCATCCAAAGGGTTGGTGGATAGGGCCCCCCTCACAGTAGCCTCATGGCAGAGTTTCATTCTGGATCCTTGTGCTTTCTTTTTGGAAAGTCAGCTAAAATGGCGTTGGATCAATAAGACCTCCAGTGTGCAAACCTCGCCATCAAAGAGGTCGCCCCCAGAGGGTGTGATACGTGTAGGTTTTAAAGTGTATGATTAAGTTGTTTGCACTTTTTTCTTTTGATGAAGCTTTTCTTCTTCTTCTACCATATGTTGGTTGGCAACCTGCTGAGGCAGTGACTGGCTGCTAGAAAACTTTCCGTTTTGCGCTCAGAGGTTTTAGAAATAGCTCTTCCAAACTAATGTTTATACCTTTAGTCTTTGGACTTCAAGCGATGGGATTTCGGCTTTTTGTGTAAGCTGACTTGCTGGCTGGGGAATTCTGGGAGTTGAAGTCCCCCTGTCTTAAATTGGCCAAGTTTGAGAAACCCTGGTGTCCCCCATCCTTGATCGTTGACCTCTTTGGAAAACCAGAATGGAATGCTTGGCTTCTTCCGCTTTAAATTTAACTTGGAAGCTTTGAAGTTTTATTTTAGATAGTTGCTAGCTGACTTATCCCTTTGTTCGTGATAACCTCTCTCTCTCTGTGTGTCTCTGCCTCTTTCCCTCTGTGTCTCTGTCTCTCTCTCTCTCTCTGTCTCTCTCTCTCTATCTCTGTCTCTCTCTGTATGTGTCTCTGTGTCTCTGTCTCTCTCTCTGTCTCTCTCTCTCTGTCTCTCTCTCTGCCTCTCTTTGTTTCTCTCTCTCTCTGTCTCTTTCTTTCTCTCTCTCTCTCTCTCTCTCTCTCTCTGTCTCTCTCTCTCTATCTCTGTCTCTCTCTGTATGTGTCTCTGTCTCTCTCTCTGCCTCTCTTTGTCTCTCTCTCTTTCTCTCTCTCTGTCTCTTTCTTTCTCTCTCTGTCTCTCTCTCTCTCTCTCTCTGTCTCTCTCTCTCTATCTCTGTCTCTCTCTGTATGTGTCTCTGTCTCTCTCTCTGTCTCTCTCTCTGTCTCTCTCTCTTTCTCTCTCTCTGTCTCTTTCTTTCTCTCTCTGTCTCTCTCTCTCTATCTCTGTCTCTGTCTCTCTCTCTCTCTGTCTCTCTGTCTCTGTCTCTCTCTCTCTCTGTCTCTCTGTCTCTCTCTCTCTCTCTCTCTCTCTCTCCCTCCCTCCCTCTCTGCGATATGGTGCATTACAAGCCAAGGATATTCTGCTCAAAGAATTTTTCTCTCTCTTGTTTTTTCCCCCCCCCAGCCAAGCCGATATTTTCAGTTGACATTCATCCAGATGGGACCAAGTTTGCAACCGGAGGGCAAGGTAGGGTTGTCGAAAATGATTCTTGCTAAACTCCTGCACCTAGTCTGTCAAAGGAACTTAAACAGTTAACCTGTACAGGTACACTTCGCTTAGGGGGCCGCTGGTTCAGCCACAGTTCAGACTCGCCGTGGTGGGAGGGAAGACACAAAACTGGTCCACAAACATGGCGCTGCACCGCACCGCCCCCCAGGTCACGTGATCATGATTTGAGCACTTGGCAAACTGCTCTTACGGGAGTTGCAGTTTCCCACGGTCACGTGATTGCAGTCTGCCACTTTCCCTGCTGGCTCCCAACACGCAAAGTCCATGGGAAAGGTGAGCGGTCCTCACCGAACAACCTGCGATTTGCTTAGCGACCTCAGCAGTGGCGTTTCCCTCCTGCTAATTTGAAGTCATTAAGTGAGAACAGCCTGCAAACAAGCATCGGTTTGTCCTTAACAAATCTCTCCTGGATCAAGTCATGCTAAACGTATGTTTTATCTAAGGATAATTTTAAAGTGGTCCTTTTGATTGGGATACAGAAGCTGTTCTGACCTAGGCTTCCCCAACAGCACAAAGCCGACTCCTCGTCCCGATAAACCCCTTTTATTTAGTTTACAGTGAATTCCTCTCCAGCAAAGTCCCAGCTAACAGTCTTTCAAGATATTTCAACAATTACAGACCTTTATCAGACTTGGAGAGTTGCCAGGCTCATATCTTCCAAACGCCACGCTGTAGGAGACAATACTTGGCAAGGATGCAGGAACAGATCTTCACCCAAATCAACTAATTGTCTCCTGCAAAACCACACTCCCCTTTAGCTCCTCTTTTGTTCCCTATGGGAGGGGTCATTCAAACATCCACCTGTGCCTTTACTTCCGAGTCGACCCTTGTTCCTTAGCTGTTCCCTTCTTCTGGCAGCTCTGCACATGCGCACACTGGGAACAGGCTCCAGCTATTCTTCTGCCTCACTAATGTCCGACTCCAAAGGCAGCTGGTACATTTTCCCCCTAATTAAAGTGGTGCTAGCTACAGAATTAAAAAACAACAACACTGTGAATTAAGTGCTATAGGTGTTTCCTGAGACCTTAAATTATCATTAAAAATGTTTGTTGCTCTACAGAAGTTACATTTTCTGTAGAATCCAGGTTGTAGCTATGTTTTTTTCATAGTTTTGCAACTTTTAGCTAAACTTTAAAAGATGCAGCGCAAAACTGGATTGGAAAGGCGGCGTTTCTTTGTAGCGTATTTTTGTTAAGATCCTATTGCTGCACCAGAAGCCTCAGTGGAATTGGGCCTTCTCATTTTAAGCTGCGTGGACTTCAACTCCCAGAATTCCCCAGCCAGGCCATCTGGGGAATTCTGGGAGTTGAAGTCCACACAGCTTAAAGTTGCTAAGGTGGAGAAACCCTGCTGTATAAGCAGACACTTCTAGCGCTCTGTTATTTGCTAAATTAAGGAGGAGGTTACTCTCTGCTTCGAAGAAAGCTCTAAGGACAGTGAGCAAAGATACACAGCCTTTTTTTCTTTGTAGTAACTGCAGTGAAAAGTTTATTCTTCCTTGTGCCTTTAGGACAAGATTCCGGAAAAGTTGTAATATGGAATATGGCTCCTGTCCTCGAGGAGGAGGATGAAAAGAACGAGAATGTACCCAAAATGCTTTGTCAGATGGACAATCATTTAGGTATGGTAGAATAGATCTTTCTTTTGGGGGACTAATGGGCTAGCATAATTGGAGCGCCAGTTTGGTCTAGTGGTTAAGTCACCAGACTAGAAAGCAAAAGACCGTGAGTGCTAGTCCCACCTTTGGCATAAAAGACAGGTGACATTGGGCCAATCACTAGGAGATGGTGAGTTCTAGTCCCACCTTAGCCATGAAAGACAGCTGGATGACATTGGGCCAATCACTAGGAGATGGTGAGTTCTAGTCCCGAGTTAGGCACAAAAGCCAGCTGGGTGACTTTGGGCCAGTCACTCTCTTTCAGTTCAACCCACCTCACAGGGTTGTTGTTATGGGGAAAATAGGAGAAGGAAGAGGGTGTTTTGGATAAGTTCACCACCTTGTAAAAATAATAAAGGCAGGATACAAATAAGGCATATCATCCAATGCCGGACAGCTCATCTTACATGTTGGAGGATTAAAAAGACACCCGTGCTTTGAAAATATCACCGGGTGGTAGCTCTTCCACTAATACACGCTCCAACCTTAGTGTAAGAATGTGTTCTGGGGCTATTTCTTTTTTTCAAGCATCATCATCATCATCCCGTTTTTGTTTCAGCCTGTGTGAATTGCGTGCGATGGTCCAACAATGGCATATACCTTGCTTCTGGGGGAGATGATAAACTGATCATGGTCTGGAAAAGAGCAGCGTAAGTGTATTTTCCTCCCCTCTCTCTAAATTTAATTCTTGGCATCTTCCTTGTGCTCCTTTGGGGAAAAAAGTTCTTTATCTTATGCTCAAGGTTGGGTAAACACCTGTAACAATAACATCTATCTTGTAGTGACTCTATGGTGCCATATTTTATCATATTTTATCTACAAGAAAACTATCCAAGCTCAGAGAGCACCAGGGACCCCTCATTTCAACTCCAAACTGCAAATATTTTCCTTTATTGACTCCCTTCCTCTGTTTCTCCCCTAGGTACATTGGGCCCAGCACCGTGTTTGGTTCCAGTAGTAAGCTTGCTAATGTAGAGCAGTGGAGGTGTGTCTCAATTCTGAGAAGCCACTCAGGAGGTGAGAGTGCTTGAAACTGACCAGCTCAGGTTGATGACGTTTGGAAGTTGTACTTTTTTTTGGCATCGCGTTATTCCAGTCTAGTTACAGGTAGTCCTCAACTTGCAACAGTGCTTTTAGTGACCGAAGTTGCAACGGTGTTGAAAAAAAAATGACTTATGACTATTTTTCACACTTACAACCACAGCAGCATCCCCATAGTCATGTGATCCAAATTGAGACACTTGGCCAATGATGGCCTCAGGGTCACGTGATTCCCTTTGGCGACGTTCTGGCAAGCAAAAGTCAGAAGGGATAAGCCAGATTCGCTTAACCACGTGACTGATTTTTAACAACTTCAGAGATTCACTGGACAACGGTGGCAAGAGAGGTGTCAACTCATAAAATATTTCTAAGGTCTTTTTAGAGTTGCCAACAGAAGGGGGGAGCAGTGCAGCAGCTTGCAAATCAAAAGTGCATTCCGTAGATATTTTCAAAGATAGTAACTAGGTGATCGAAGTTTCTGCCGGGCAAAATCGTAACTGGAGTACTCTTGGCTATGGATGTGCCCCATTGGAGAATATGAATTGTGATACACCCAGGGGGTGGAGGGAAAAGCAGGGTCAAGGGTAACAGTGAATGATGTGTCTCAGAGTTGGCTCCACCCAGGCAGTGCCAGACACGTTAACTCCCAATAAATCCTTTTGGAGTTTTGGAAGTTTGGCTCGAGACTCAAGATTTAATTGGGGGTAACTGCCGGAATCCTGACAAAAGATTGCAAAACAGGGCCAAATTTACTTAACTGTCTGGCTTATCAGTAGAAATTTGGGTCTCCCTTATGGTCATACGTCAAGGGTTACCTGTATTTAGGTACCCCCAAAACAAGGATACCTGCAAGATATGGTTCACAAAGGCAGTTGTGATGTTACAATTGAAGCTCAGTTTAGTTTTTATGTACATCATGGAGGTCCAGTTGGGGTGTTGCACCCTCTGCCCAGCGGAGTAAGAACAGAAACCAACCAAATCCAGACTATGCAGGTAGTCCTCGACTTACGACATTTTGTTTAGTGACCGTTCAAAGTTACAGTGGCACTGAAAAATGTGACTTACAGTTGTGTTTCACAGTTGCGACCTTTGGAGCATCCCCATGCGCATGGGATCAATGGGGAAATCAGATTCACTTAACTGTCAGCTGGCTAACTTATCAACTGCAGCGATTCGCTTAACGGCAGCAAGGAAGGTTGTAAAATGGGGCACAAACTCATTTAACAAATGTCTCACTTAACGGCAGAAATTTGGGGCTCCATTGTGCTCGTAAGTCGAGGACTACCTGTATTAGTTTATTCAGGTAGTCTGGGGTAGGGGTCTCCAACTTTTTGTGACTTTAAGGCTCGTGAGCTTCTATTTCCCAGGCTGCTTGAGGAATTCTGGGAGTTGAAGTTTACAGGCCTTAAAGTTTCCAAAGTTGGAGACTTTGGGCTACAACCAGAAATATCCATACATTAGACCTCCCATCAGTCCCTCAAACCTGCTTGGTGCTTTGCAACACACCACCCCTGGAGTCACATGACCATAAATTTGGGCGCTAGGCCATGGGTTTGCCTTTGCCAACCCATTGCAGTGTCACAGGATTAATTGGTACGGACCAATTGGAATTCGTATTATCGTGTTTTTAAAACTTCTATGTAGACGTCATGGATGTGGCGTGGTCCCCTCACGACGCTTGGCTAGCCTCCTGCAGCGTGGACAACACGATTGTGATCTGGAATGCTCTCAAATTCCCTGGTAAGGATACTTGGAAGCTGCTTTTGGACTTTCTGCTTGAGAGGGCGGGGAAGGGGAAAATGAAACATTGATTTTTGGGTTTGGCTGATTAGATAGATTTATAGATAAGAGCCAAGGTGGCGCAGTGGTTAGAGTGTAGTACTGCAGGCTACCTCTGCTGCCTGCCAGCTGCCTGCAATTGGGGAGTTCGAATCTGACCAGGCTCAAGGTTGACTCAGCCTTCTGTCCTTCCGAGGTCGGTAAAATGAGGACCCAGATTGTTGGGGGCAAGAGGCTGATTCTGTAAACCGCTTAGAGAGGGCTGGAAAGCACTGTGAAGCGATATATAAGTCTAAATGTTATTGCTCCCTTCCTTCCTTCCTTCCTTCCTCCCTTCCTCCCTTCCTCCCATCCATCCATCCATCCATCCATCCTTCTGGTTAGAATGCAATAATGCAGACTGAATCACTGCCCACTGCCGGCAGTTCAATCCTGACCGGCTCAAGATTGACTCAGCCTTTCGTCCTTCCAAGGTCGGTAAAATAAGGTGGCCAGAGGCTGACTCTCTAAACCGCTTAGAGAGGGCTGTAAAGCACTGTGAAGTGGTATATAAGTTTAAGGGCTGTTGCTATTTGATATTATAGGAATGGCTACTATATACTATTGTATAAAAGTAAAAAGTCAAGGTTTCATGTTATTGTCTTATTCTACTGCATCAAAAGGACTCGGAAGTCAATGCTATTTTTTTTTCTTTCCCCCATCTACCTACACTTATCTCTCTTCCTCCTTTCCTTCCCTACTTCACCTTCGTTTTGCTTTATATTTTTGTACTTGATGCTTTGCTATATTAATTTCAAAAAATTCTGAATCTCAAAATTCCCTAGTAAGGGACCAGCACTAACTGAATTGTCCTGCCCATGGGTGAAGATCTCATCTCCTGCTTTTCTCTAATCTAAAGCATTTCTAGCCATCTTTCCACGCTCTCTCTCTCTTTTTTGTCCTCCCCGCAGAAATCCTTGCCACTCTGAAAGGTCACTCTGGCCTGGTTAAGGGGCTCACCTGGGACCCTGTTGGGAAATATATTGCCTCTCAAGCTGACGACCGAAGTTTGAAAGTCTGGCGAACCATGGACTGGCAGCTAGAAACCAGCATTACCAAACCTTTTGATGAAGTACGTCTTGCAGTAACCATGATCTTAACATTTTTCATGCATCGTTTCCATCCTTCCACAGTCGGGGCTTCCAAGTCAGTTTCAAAAACACCCACCTGCCCGAAACCCTTTAAAGCAGCTGCACCTTTTCCTGGAATCTCATAGTGGAGAGACCCAGCTGCTTGGAAAAAAAGTGGCAGAGAGTGGTTATGTCCAGACTCCGCATCACCTTTTGGGAGGTGGGGAATCAGATACTGCTATATAGGAGAGGACTAGGTTGAGCCCGAGGGAGGAGTCAGACGCAGGGGTGGGATTCCAAAAACCCAGCAATTGGTTTGCTTCCTGGTTGCTGGGTGGGCGTGGCCTACCAGAACTTTCGGGAGCCCATTTTTCACCTTCCCCAAAATCTGGAGGCTTACCTCAGGACTCTGGGAGGGCGAAAACTGCCTCTGGGGTCTGGAGGTCCTCCGGAAACAGGTCCATTTCCGAACTTCCGGAAAGTTCATTTTTGCCCTCCCAAAGTCTCCGCGTGGACCCTGCACTTACCTGCATACATTATCCGTGTGGAGACTCCTGGGAGGGGTGGGGCAGGGTGGGTGGGGCCACCTGATTGGTTCAACTATTGGTTCAGCAAACCAGTTGTAAATTTAACATCCGGTTTGTCCAAACCAGCTGAATCCTACCCCTGGTCAGAGGTGCCATCAGTCTCGAGTCCCTTCGCGCCCACAAGAGATCTGAGTCCATCCCACCTTGAATTCGTTGCCTCTTTATCCACCACCCGACTTGCTTTGACCGTTAGTAGTTCAGATTTTTGTAGAGAGCATTAGCATATCAGAAACCTGAACTCCTCTGAACTGCCTGGACTCTTGATTTCCTGCGTTTTGATGGTCCTATTCCATAATACAGGTGGTCCTCGACTTACAACAGTTCACTCAGTAACCCTTCAAAGTTACAACCGCACCGAAAAAAGGGACTTAGGAGCATTTTTCACCCTTAGGACTGTTGCAGCCTCCCCATGATCCTAGGATCGTAATTCAGACGCTTGGCAACTGACTCCTACTTATGACAGTGGCATCGTCCTGGGGTCACGTGGTCCCCTTTTCCGTCTGTCTCGGACTCGAGACTGATGACATGTCTGACGGATTCAGCCGGTTCGGACCGGTTCGAGCGAACCGGAAGTCAGTGGGAAAGCCACATTCACTTAACAACTACGTTACTAATTGAACAACTACAGTGATTCTGAGGCAAGCAAGGTCATAAAATGGGACACCCTTCCCTTAACAGATGTCTCACTTAGCAGCAGAAATTTTGGCCTGGATCGCGATCGTTAAGTCGAGTGTTATATCCACCCGATGTGTTCGCGGGATAGCATCCCATGCTATGGAAAGTCCAAATAGACCTGCTTGTTTCTTTCATGTTTCTCTGCCCATGAACCTTTTGCCAAAGTTCTGACTGTCAGCTTTGGAAGCCATGATTGAGACCAAATGCTCCCACGCTGCCACCTTTTGAGCCTGGGAAAGCGGGAGGGGGGAAATTTCTTGGAGTGTGTATGTAGTTAGACATAATAACATTCTTTTTCTAAGTCAAGGTCATGTTATTTCTGCACCTGGGTGAGGGGACATCTCAAGTTGGGACGGATGGTGATTGGGCCATGTGATGTGATGATGGGGTGCAGGGGGTGGATTTTGTAGTTTTTACTTATTGCAAGGAAGCCCGGAACTTTCAGCTTCGGGATTCCCCAGTTGTGCCAATTTACTATCCAAATAAAAAAGAACCTTTGAGAAGATGCCTGTCTCGGAGTTATTAGTTGGAGTGGAAGTTTTCTGGAATGCCGACACTGACTTCATTTTGTGCACAATGCCCTTGTTCTCTTTCAGTGTGGGGGCACAACACACGTGTTGCGCATCAGCTGGTCTCCTGACGGGCACTACCTGGTCTCGGCTCACGCGATGAATAACTCTGGGCCCACCGCCCAGATCATTGAGAGGGACGGATGGAAAACCAACATGGATTTTGTCGGCCACCGCAAAGCAGTGACCGTCGTGGTGAGTTCTCTCCCATCCAGAAGGTAGATTGCTCCCAAAGTTAATGGCGTCAAAGAAAAAGGTGATTAGTCAGGCTTTGAAAGGAGTCCTGCTTGAGGGTTCATAATTAGGGGAGCCGCCTTGTAGGGGAGATGGGCTTCGTAACAATTTAATTGATAAATGAAATGTTGATATGGGTAGATTGAAGGAAGAGTCAAAATACTCAGAATATCAGGCTCAACAGCAGTAACTGTGAGAGAGATCTTGGAGTCTTAGTGGACAACCAGCTAAATATCAGCCAGCGGTGTGTGGTGGCAGCCAAAAAAGCTAATGCAATCCTAAGTTGCATTAACAGAGGGATACAATTGAGATCAAGGAGGTATTAATAAAGCCTTAGTAAGACCACACCTAGAGGACTGCATCCAGTTTTGGTCACCACACTATTAAAAAGATGTTGAGACTCTAGAAAAAAGATGTTGAGACTCCCTTCCCTTTCGTTTTTTAAAGATAATATAAAATAAAAAAAAAGAAATGCTGTTTTTTGCTCCAGACTTATTTCTTTTAATATGAAACTCTCATAACAGATTATCTGTTATTTGTTATCAGAGTTTCATATTAAAAGAAATAAGTCTGGAGCAAAAAACAGCATTTCTTTTTCTTTTTTTATATATATTATCTTTAAAAAAAAACACAAGAATATTCCCGTTAAGAAAGTACAGGTCAGCTTACTGCCACAATGGAGCCCAAAATTCATGTCGCTAAGTGAGAATCTCTCCCCCACCCCTCCCAATTTCACGGCTTTTCTTGCCACATTTGCTAAGTGAATTCCTACAGTTGTTTAAATGATTAACAAGGTTGTTAAGTGAACCTGGCTTCCCCCATTGACTGGTCAGAAGGTTTCCAAAGGGGATTCCGTGACCCCAGGACACTGCAACTGTCATAAATGTGAGTCTCTTGTCCATAGGGATGCTTTGATGGTCATAAGTGAGAGGACCAGTCCTAACTCCCTTTAAAAAAAAAAAAAGTGCTGTTGTAATTTTAAACAGCCACTTAAAAACTACCTGCAAAGTATCTCTGGGTTCAAAGTATCTCCTGCAAATTATCTCTTTGGTATCTCTTTTTTAAAGAAAAAAAACAACCCCATTTTTCCCCCCCCCCAGAAATTCAATCCAAAAATCTTTAAGAAGAAACAAAAGAATGGCAGCTCCACCAAACCAAGCTGCCCTTATTGCTGTTGTGCCGTTGGGAGCAAAGACCGGTCACTTTCTGTCTGGGTAAGTAACAGGCCGGGTCAGATTTGAAGGGGGTAGGTGGTCTTTTGTGTGTCCTGTCTTTTTTGTACCCTGGGAAGCAATCAAAATTGTTTGGCCCTCCTTCTTGGGATGATGTTTTAAGCAAGAGGTGTCCAACCTTGGCAACTTCAAGACTTGTGGACTTCCAACTCCCAGCATATGGCCGACTGGGGAAATTCTGGGAGCTGAAGTCCAAACGTCTTAAAATTGACACGGTTCTCGTCAGTTGCTTGAGATGATATAGGATCTCCTCCTTGAGCACAGAGGGCTGGACTAGAAGACCTCCAAGGTCCCTTCCAGCTCTGTTATTTTAGCTTCTCTTTCGAAGTATTGGGTTTTTAAAACATGGTGCATATTCAGTCCCTTCTCCTTTCAACACGAAGGAGAGGATGTCGGGGTACCAGTCTACCTACAGAAGGACAGAAATGCAGAAATCGGTTAAGAAAACTGGAGGATTTATTCTGCGCTGCATATCTAACGCTTCGTCCTCGGTTTCTGGCAACAACCTTAATCTAACAGCTGTATTCAGATTCCTGAGTTTCATTTGTCTCTCCCTTGTTCGTTGTTTTTTTTTTAAAAGACAACAGTGAGGAACCAATGGCCAATCAAAGCAGTTTTTATTTGCAGCCAAACTGGCCGGTGGCTCAGAATTTAAAATTTCTACTAGGTTGTAAACCTCATCATTTCTCCTCCTTCAGATTCAAACGTGGGGAAATTTCTGGCCCTGATGCTGTTCTGAAACACTCTTGCAGCAAAGATGAATGTATGCTAAATTAAATATGTCTTTAAATCTTAGGACATGAGACGCCTACTTATAATACCTGTAATTTTGTTTTTAGCTGACGTGTCTGAAAAGGCCATTGGTCGTCATACACGAGCTGTTTGACAAATCCATCATGGATATCTCATGGTAAGAAGAGGTGGCTTTCTCAGGGACTTGCCTTCAGAAGTTGTGGGTGTTCCATCACCAGAGGCTTTTAAGAAGAGACTGGGCAGCCATTTGTTTGAAATGCCACAGGGTCTCCTGCTTAAGCAGGGGGTTGGACTAGATGACCTAAAAGGTCCCTTCCAACTCTGTTATTCTGTTAAAAGTCTCCTCTCTTCAATGTTATTTTAAGCGTTTACGTCAGAACAACCAAATCTTCACGCAAAGAATTCAGTTAGCTACTTTACTCCTCATGCTATCCACATGTATAATTCTAAGAGCACATTTTTACGATGAAAATTAATCACGACCTGCCACCTTTAAATGATCCAACCCAAAAAGGATTTATTTATTTACCGTAGGCCAAACGTTCTTTAATTACAATTGCGGGATCCTTGGGAGCTCTCTGAATTTGGGTTGTTTTCTTGCAGACATTTCATCACCCAGCTAGGTAACTTCATCAGTGTTAGAATTGCAAATCCACACCAAAAGAGTTTTCCCAGAGGGGTGAAACAGGATTGAGCGAAGCCCACATTTTCTGAAAAGCAGAAATGATTCCAGAGTTACCTTTTTGGGGGGGGTTTCAAATGCTTCTTGGATGAGAAGCAAAACGTTTTCAAGGACAAACAAAGTTTATTTTTTTTAAAGCCTCTTTGGGACAACCATGATCTGGATGAGTGAGATATTTTTTTCTTTCTTCTCCTCCTCCAGGACTTTGAACGGCCTTGGCATTTTAGTGTGCTCCATGGATGGATCCGTGGCATTTCTGGATTTTTCCCAAGACGAGCTTGGAGACCCCCTGAGCGACGAAGAAAAGGTGGTTATGGTTTACGCTGAGCATGCTGACCTTTCTAATTCCTTCTGCTTTAAATATTCTCAGTGTCAGGGATTCTGGCACTTAACCCCATTTAAATCATGAGTCTCGAGCAAAACTTCCAAAAAGGATTTGTCGGGACTTGACATGCCAGCACTGCCTGGGTGTAGCCGCCTCTGAGATACATCATTCATTGTTACCCTTGACCCTGATTTTCCCCCAACCCCTGGAGGTATCGTAATTCATATTCTCCAATGGGACACATCCATAGCCCAGAGTCATCAATCATCTTCTCCAGTTAGACTTTTGCTCGGCAGAAACTTCCAGTCACCTAGTTACTATCTTTGAAAACATTTCTGGAATGCACTTTTGATTTGCAAGCTGCCGCACTGCTCCCCGCTTTCCCCCCTTTCTGTTGGCGACTCTAAAAAGACTGTAGAACTATTTTAAGAGTTGACACTCAAGACTGCCTAGAGCAGGGGTGTCCAACTCGATTTCATTGAGGGACACCTCAGGGTTGTGTTTGACCTCGGGGGGCCAGGGTGGGCGTGGCCAGCTTAATGACACCTGTGTCAGGGACACCTGTGGCAGCCCGAGGACTCTGCTAGGGAAAACAGGCTCCCAAGCTCCGTTTCTGGCTGCAACAGCCTCCTGCAAATCTCTGGCCAGGGAAAACAGCCTTATTTTCCCTGGCAGAGGCACCGTGGGCCGGTCTATTTGCAGGGTGGCCCTGAGGGCCAGATCTAAGCACCGCGGGGCCCAGATTTTGACCCCCCCCTGGCCTAGATGGTCTGATCTTACGTCCCGATGCTCTTTCCCCCTTCAGAGCAACATCCACCAGTCGACTTACGGTAAAAGTTTGGCTATCATGACGGAGGCGCATCTCTCGACGGCTATTATTGAGAATCCGGAGATGCTCAAGTACCAGCAAAGGCAACAGCAAGCGGAGAAGAAGAACGAGGCCCTCCGAGACGGAACGGGTTCGGGAGCAGCGATAATGGCGCCTAAGCTGGCCAGCATGGTGAATGGAGAAAGCTTAGAGGACATTAGAAAGGTAGCGATTTCCTCTGCCCTCTTCGGTTCTTTGGTCCTCCTTCTCTGGTGAACTGATGATAAAATACAATATACCTGTCCTGCCATGTAGCTATGGAAGATCTGATGCCTTTTTGATAGAAGATTGTCCCTTCCTTCCTTCCTTCCTTCCTTCCTTCCTTCCTTCCTTCCTTCCTTCCTTCCTTCCTTCCTTCCTTCCTTCCTTCCTTCCTTCTTCCCTTCCTTCCTTCCCTTTCTGTCCCTCTTCCTCCCTCCCTCCCTTTCTATCCCCCTCCCTTTCTCCCTTTCTCTCTGTCATCTCTTTCCTTCTCTCTTTTACACATATATCTTCCTCCCTCCTCCCTTTCTATCCCTCTTCCTATCTCCTTTTCTCTCTATCTTCTCTTTACTTCTCTCTTTACAAGTATATTTTCCTTCCTTCTTCCCTTCCTGCCTTCCTCTCTCCCTTTCTGTCCCTCTTCCTATCTCCCTTCCTCTCTGTCTCCGTCCCTCCCCATCTTTCCCCCCTTTCTTTCTCCCTATTTCTCTCTCTCTTCCTCCCTCCCTCTTTTCTGCCTCCTTCCTGCCTCCCTTTCTCCCTTCCTCTCTGTTATATCTTTCCTTCTCTCTTTACACGTATATCTTCCTTCCTCCCTCCCTTTCTATCCATCTTCTTATCTACTTTTTTCTCTGTCTTCTCTTTACTTTTCTCTTGTATACAAGTATATCTTCCTTCCTTCCTTCCTTCCTTCCTTCCTTCCTTCCTTCTTACTTACTTACTTACTTACTTACTTATTTTGTGTCTAGGGAACACAAGGTTGAGGCAGTCCATTGTAAAGAGATGAAGCAAAACTGCCCTTAAAAGTAGATTAACTGTCTTTTAACACGTCATTGGGAGTAAAAAAACAAAACTAAACCCAATGGCTAATGGAAAATAGGGAGCTTTCATATCAACATAGAGATCTTTTGATATATCTATTCATCTAACATTTCTTTATCCCTCCCATTCATACGGCCGCCAACCTGAACAAGTGATACCGGGAGGCTGTATTGCGTTTGTCCAAGTGATACTTGGACAAACTGTTGTGACTACAAAAACCCCAAATCCTAATCATCCCCATTTCTTCCTGGCAGAACCTATTAAAGAAGCAAGTTGAGACCAGGACAGCCGATGGTCGGCGAAGGATCACACCGCTCTGCATAGCTCAGCTGGACACAGGGTACTGTTTTCAAAGTATTTTGGACTTTTTATTTTGTTTTGAAACCAAACGGTAGCATTGGACAAAATGCCTCCCACCTTGCAAAGCCCCCTTCTCCCCCCCCAGCCCTAGGATAATGCAGGCCAGACCAAACCACTTTCAAAAGGATCTCCCCCCCCCTCTCCATTCTGCTAGGAACACACAGAACGAACAAGATGTTTCCAAATATCACCTCTCCTTTTTTAAAAAAAAAAAATATCCGCAGATTTCAGCCCGTACAAATGGTCCTCAGCTTACGCCCAGAATTGGGAACAACGGGGGGCTCTTGTTGTTTAAGCGCGTTCAGTGAATTGTGCACCCAATCGCACGATCTTTGTCCCGCAGTCGTTAGGCAGGTCGCCGCAGTCACTAAGCGAACCGTGCTTTTTGTTAAATAAATCTGCCACTCTGGTTCACCGAACCATCCTGGGTCTTTAACACGGCCGTTAAGCAAACCCTGTCTTTCTCCCCCATGAATTTTGCTTGTCCGAAGCCAGTTGGCAAGGTTGCCAGCGGCCATCACATCAACCCCCGGATGCTACCGCTGTCATCAATGGCCTGTCGGTTTTCAAATATTTTAATTTTGATCCTGTGACCCAAGGACCCCTGCGACCGTTGTTAGTGTGAGGACGGGTCATAAGTCACTTTTCTGTCGCAACTTTGAACAGTCACTAAACAAAGGCTTGTAAGTTGTAGGCCACAGTCCTGTTTCAATTATATAGAAATTGTCCCGATTGGTACGGCGGGGATAACGAAGTGATGCAGTGGCTTAGAGGTGGATCTCTCCCCTCACAATCAGGAGGCTGTGAGTTCAATCCTAGGTAGGGGCAGAAATTTCTCTCTGGGCACACTGAGACTATATCTGCTGAACAAAACTCCGCATTGGCGGCAGGAAGGGCATCCGGCCATTCAAACGCTCTGCTAGCTCCATTCAGTTGCCCAGACTCTACCCGGCAAGGGATTATGGGGTTCATTAAAAGGAGATGATGGTCCGGCGGGGATAATATGCCCCGATTTCCCCTGACCGCCTTTCTTTTTCCCCCCACAGGGATTTTTCGACAGCCCTCTTTAACAGCATCCCACTCTCGGGGTCTTTAGCCGGGTCCATGATGTCAGCTTCCCAGACCAATCAGCTCATAGCGTTAGATTACAACGCGGCCAACTCCCTGGGCACCGTTAAGCCTGCCTTAGAGCCCATGGCAGCGGCCGCTAAGTCGGCGGAAGACGTAGCCAACAAGGATGGGTGAGCATCAAACGGAAGGCCTTCTCCTTGCGAATTGGGCGGGGGAGGGGACTAAGGACCCGTTCACTGCAGATCTATGGGTTGGCTTAGTGAGGAGGAAGTCCTGTATATATATATTTAAATTATTTTGAATAATTAAATGGAATTGTTCCACAGCGAGCTCTCCTGTGGCAAATTGGCCCTGGCCAAGGCGAGTAGGCGGTAGTGAGTTGGCCGCAGCAAGTTGTCCTCCTTTGCTTGCTCCTAGAACCTAGATACACAAACGGAAATTCCTCGGGTTAGGTCAGGTTAAGTTTCTGAAGGACTTGGATGTGGCTTCCCTTGATGCCTCTCTCGTAGGTTGTCCCCGGTCTCGAATGTTAACCCGTGCAAAGCGAGCCCATCCACTGGTCTGATCCGGATCTGTCCCAGTCCCGGATACTCGAGAGCTGCGTTTCTCAACCGTCTACGGCTTTCAGAGAGGTGGGCTTCAACTTCCAGAATTCTGGCTGGGGAATTCCGGGAGTTGAAATCCACCCATCTCCAAGCTGCCTCCGTTGAGAAACGCCGCTTTAGAAAAGGGATGGCACTTGGGTTGAGTGTGGCCCTTGCCCCTACATCCAATGGGGTAAGGGGTAGTAGCCACGGCGGTTCGTGATGTTATTTCTTGCCAATCCTGAGCAGAGTTGGACCCCTGCCGGATACGTGGGATGCTTCAAATACGCTTTTTGCTTTTTCTCTTTTCCCAGTGTGAACACTACCTCGACTTCAGCTGCTCTCCCGGCCTCTTCGTCCTCCGTGATGCCCGCCTCTTCTAAGATTGAGCCCATGAAGGCTTTCGATTCTCGGTTTACAGAGCGATCCAAAGCAACCTCAGGGACTTCCCCCGTCTCGCAAGCCAATCAAGTTACCTTGGACAGGTGAGATGCAGAACTGGAAAAAAAAAATCATTGCAGTTGGACGCCTTTTTTTTTAAAGCAAAGGAGAAAGCACCCAGCTAGTCAGTCTCCTCCGTTTTGCAGCCCAGAGAATGCTGGTTTAGGGAGATAGGATAGGCACTTCACAAATTTAAATGCCCACTAGATGGCAGCAAAGAGACCCAGAAACACTCATTCTTTGGCGCACTCTAGTGGTCAGCCAACTGTTTACATTCTTGATTGGAACCC